>NC_071977.1:21506747-21549579 GCF_026283585.1 Hylaeus volcanicus
TCAGTGTTTTCCGTTAATATCTCCTCAACGAAGCCTCGGACAACATTTTCGCTAAGGAAAAAGTTGTTTCAAATCACCTCCCAAACCTCTCCTTTCAATGTGTTACAACATTTTTGGGACACCCTATATACACCTTGAAACCGAACATATTGGTTCGCTCTGTTTTCGAACTGTTCCTTTTGTTCAGGTTGCTCGGTTTATTCGAGCCGTTCGCTTCTTTAGAGTTCAGAGCTGGTCGATTTCAAACCAAACGACTCGCTTTCGAACCGAGCGGTTTGTTTGTTTCGATTATTCGGATCAGCTCGAAAAATCGAGCCTCAGCTCGGTTCGCGAGCAGCTCGAATATTTGAGCTTTTCAGTAGCCCTAATTAGAATTTTAATTAATGTTCAAAATGCTCCGCCAGCAAAGCAGTAGTATTTCTCTTTATTTATATTTCCAGTCGCAATAACCAGTCAAATACCTCAAAAATGCTCAACTTTGAATACTCACAACTTTGAAACCGTTGGATTCTTAACATTTCCACAACTTCCATTTTTCTGATCTAGGCATCAAAATTTTGATAGTAGATTAATCTACTAAATAGTATAAAAAAAAGTCAATAATTTTTAGTGTCCAGAAGTAAAGTTCAGCCCTTGCGTTGATACACATGTGTATTACTGTACAACTGCAGTTATCTATTTAATTACATACCAACATCAAGTCTAAGTTAGGATCAGCTATGATCCAAAAAAGATCGAAAGAATACTGTCCAAGATTTACAACATACACGCAATTGTTAGCAGAAATTAATTCTTTACCTTTCCAAGGTAAACTTACCATTTATTTATAAAAAAGAACCACGTAACATTTAATCTTTCTTCAGTCACGCATTCAAAAAGAGTACAAACAATTGTAAAACCAATTTTCAAAACAATCTGTGTGATTTATTACTATGTTGGTACTTTAATGTAACAAAATGGCGGGCAAATATTTCTATTTAAATTAGAGTCACGAAAAAAAAATAATAATAATCAAATAATAGACGATTGAATGTAAAAGCACAGAATTAATTTCTACAATTTAAACGAAATAGTTACTGTTTGTTAGTTAGAACCCAACATAGGGTGTCGTGAACTTGCGACGAATCGTATTTCTTTGTCGAACCCCTTAAATAGCCGCCTCTTTTAAATGCGGCATACGTTTTCTATTGTAATTATCGTATCGTTGCGCATTTCGAAATGGAACCGTACTGAAAAGTGCTTTGATCGCGATTAAGAGATCGGTCGTGTTATTTAAGTACACGGTAGGATGGGTCGTAAACGAGCTAACTATTGACACGTCTCGGAGGAATACAGTTTTGTGGAACGAACAGTCTCGCAGAGGAAAGATTCGGAATTTGCACAGCAGCTGATGTATGTAAAGATGGCCAAGCTCAATACAAATAAATAGTGACCAACGATGTGCTGGTTTTACAACTAGCTCTGCATGCAAGGGGTGAGTAAATACGATCATGTAACTGATATCATTAAATAAATATTTTTGTTCTCAATTACGACGATACCTTCAGCGAGTGTTACAAATTACAATGCGTATTCAACGGTATGCAGACACCTGCCCTGACCTTGCTCAATAAAATCTCACATTCGCATTGAATTTACAACATAATTTACATTTATTTAACATACACATTCTTATGAATGTACCAACATACTTGAATTGTTATGTGCAGTATTATTCAGATTTATCTGATAATCTTGACACACAAAATTGAAAAATTAATTATTTTATAATATGAAAGCTTTAAAAGAAATTCATTGAATATATTAAATCACTGATCTTTACACTGACAGTGATTTTATTAATAATTCTTGCTTTATTCTTGTAGCTTTGAAAATTAATTGTTTCTACAGTGATGATTTCGTATTTATAGGCAGATGCTAAGAAAGTATAACTTGTCACTGTCCAAAAAATGGCTTATGATCCACGTAATATTAAATATTCATCAGAGATTCACAGCCATCAACATAACCAGTCTAATGTGACTGGGTACGCATATTCTGGACATCAATCACATGTCCAACAAACAGATGAGAATAGAAACGAGAACAGTTGTGGAAATAAAGAAACATGTCCACAGATATCCCATCAGTCTTCTGGGACACAAACTATTCAGAAAGTAGATGCAGCAACAATGACAGATCCTTTACAAATAGATTTTAGACTCACGTCTGAGTATTTAGCACGATGTTCTAGTACTCTGGGATTGCCATATGTAACTAAATACGAGGAAAATGGCAATAATTCTACGCATAGTTGCCAAGAAGTTCGACCAAAAATTGAATTTGAAGTTGAACCACAATATATCAATGGTAAGTGCTTGTATAAAAATTTAATTCAAATTGAATATGTGTTACTTAATGTTGGTTTGCATCTTAACATACTTATTATAAATGTTCAAGGTATGCTAATCTATCATTGTCCAGAATGTGCGTACAGATTTGAAAACCGTGAAGCATTACATGAGCACCTTGAAGATCATAGACAGCGACCTCACATCTGTGATATTTGTGGTGCGAGTTTAAAGCGTAAGGAACATTTAGATCGTCACAAACAAGGTCATAATAAGGATAGACCTTATCAGTGTAATATGTGTTGCAAAGCATTTAAACGCAATGAACACCTTGCTCGTCATATGATTATTCACTCAGGTAGCAAAAATCAAGTTTGTACAGAATGTGGCAAAGCCTTTTATAGGAAGGATCACTTAAAGAAGCACTTACAAAGTCATAATAGCAGTAGAAACAAAAATATAAACAGTTCTCAAAATAATCAGAATAGTCAAAATAACGGAGAGGAAGGATTGAGCAGTTTTGCAATGATGATGAGGCAAACTGGGCCACCTCCATTTTCTATTTTGCGAACTTAATACATTTTTACCTTGATCTTAAGCCAAGATCGTTTTATAATTTAGGCAATTTAAATTTAAGAGATCGATACAGCGAGCTTTATTGGAGACACTTTCAGGATATATGGCGTAGTTGTTGACAGTTTTGAATTTTGCAATTACATTAAACTTGAAACTTTCAAATAGTGCATTAATAAGGAACAGGCTCTAAAGAATCCCATGCAGATTTTATATTTTCCTTTTTTAATATGCCTATAACATGCACAATGTTCTTAAAGTAAGAAGGTACCTGTTAAGAACAATTATGTGAAATATATATATATATAAAATATGATATATATATGATATATATCTAGATACTTTGTATAATATTATTTCAAAAATATTCATATGAATGATTCAAGTTTTTATATAAATTAATGCAGGAAGTCTATTTCTGTTAAATTCTTTTTCTCAGATTACACATTTGATAATATCTGACGTGAATGATGGCAATAAGAAGTATTTTCTTTGTAACCTTCAGAGCTATTGACGCATCTATTAGATATGTACTGTTTTATAATTTACAAATTGACCTAGTCTTCTTTGGAAGAAATGCGCGACAATTTTTAAGTATTTTGTTTCTGTAAGAAAAAGTGATGCAGATAATTTGTGATGCAGTATGTGAACAATTCTTGTTATGCCGAAAATATTTGACGAAAATGTATATTTATTATTAGACGTATATGGTCATGATACGTAAAAATGATATAAATATATGTGATTTTGTTTTTTGCTAAACTAATGGCATCAACTTCTTGGAACATGTGCCTAAAAAAACAGCATTATAATGACAATTGCACATAAATGAGAAAATAATATGAAATTAATGTTAAGCATAGTTCATAGTCAGCGAGATATACTTTTTATTTTTAACAGGAGAGGAACATTGCAAAATATATACTTTGTAAAAGTAAAATTCTTAAAAGAAGTTCTCGAAACAATAGCTTTAAGTATGATTCAATTTCGTCTTATTTTAAATTAAATGTAACATTGGAGAATTCGCGCATTTGGTTTGTTTTAATAAGCGAAATACATTAAATACTTAAAACTGAGTTTTTTTTGCGGTGTTCCTTGATGTTTGATGTTGAAACAATGTTTATCTGTTCAGCAATAACGCGTAATTGCTACAGAGCGATAAATAGGAAAATAAAGTTATGTTAATCGATAATTTAATATTTATATTTTATGATGTTCATATGACAATGTATGTATGCGTTTTATTGATGTGTGTATATGTGTAAGAGCGCATATAATACATATTAAATGTCATTATATACTAAAGAATATATGTTATATGCGCATTTACATAATTATCGCTCATAAGTATTTGCACGTCTAGTATTTTTAACATATATCAACAGCAACACAAGTAACAACATTATTTAAGGATAAAATATGTTTTTAAATATGTAGATAAATGATACATATGTTTTATTAAGAAACAATTAAATGTTTGATCAGCGACAGATCATCATAACAAGCTATGGTGTTAGAAATTTGATAAAAAGTAGTTAGAGTCTTAAACAAAGGAAAGTATTTAAAGATTCTTCACTTCCATTCCTGTGTAACCTCAAAGACAAGCTATGTTAAGTCCACATTTTGGAGATTTGGAATAAATATGTTAACTTACTTTATTAATATTATATTTTGTATTGCTATTTAAAATATTCAATTTTTAAAATGTTGACTTAGCATGGATCGCCAAGTCTGTCGAGAATATTTCATTTTGAAAAGAAAGGAGTAAAGTTAGTTACGGAAAATTCACTGATAAGAACCTCTAAATTACGTTCATCTGGCAAATACTTCTGAGCGGTAGTGTATAACATTGTTATGTCCATTTTCCCTTGTACATTATTTATATTTATTAAGAAAAACCGACCATATATCGGCTTTATTATATAATGCTTCCAAAGTGTACATAATTGTACACATGAAATATGGTTAAAAAGAAATAAACGTTTTGTTATTGGTTGTAGTAATCACAATTAAAGTAATAAATCATTATTATATAAAATTATAAATTGTTTGAAACTGAAACTATATGACTGTTACCAACGAGACAAGGAGAATGATGGAATTATAAATAACAACATCCAGTACATCATTTTCTGATTTGATTTTTCATACAATTTTCATATATATATATATATATATATAGATATATATATATATATTATATAGGGTATTACATAAAGCAGCACTGGGAAATGTCCGAAAAAACGTTCACAAACTTTAAACCTCTATCCTCGCAGCCTAAATTCGTCTGTCTGTATTTATACCTACATCTCCCTTATACATTTTCTTTTTTTTTTTTATTTCGCTTACTACTTTAAGTCTTGTTCTGTTTTTCAAACCGTGCCTCTTTTCTCGCCTTACGTTTCTGAAGATTACATGTTTTATGCACTCTATACAAAAATAAAACACTGAGATCATCAGAGGGATCGCACAGTTATACAGAATTATTTCTTATTAATTCCTCTCTCTCTCTCTCTCTCTTTTTCTCTGTTCCTTTGTTTCGCTTTATTTTGCCGTAGTTCCTCCTATATGTCTCTTCCCCCTTTTCTTCTCGACTGTTCATTCATCTTTTTTCTCTTTCCCTTTTGTGTTTTGATTTGCACGCCACGACGAATGACCGGTATTTTTTACTTTATTCTTTTTTACTTTGTACCCTGGAAGACTGCGGTACAAACATTTAGATGCGGAAGAAATAGAGATGAAACAAATGGTATTACTTCGAACGAAAGATCTGTCTTTCTGTACGTTAAATAAAATGCGCTTGCGTATGACTATTTTTTTCTTTTTTTTTTTCATTTATTATTATTATTATCTATCGGATGTCCGGAAAATCCACAACCAGGAACGCAATCTTTAGTTTAGGCAATTTTCAATGATGTTTACACGCTTGTATGTTTACGAAACCGACTTTAATGCGTAATTCGAAGTTAACAATTGCGGTTGCGTAAATATCCATCTGTTTTCTTTCTTCGTAATATGCAGTTTAGCGTAATGTGCACGAATCGCGAAATTTAACGAGTAATCAGTCCCGTACGGCAATATTGTGGGCCGTAAGGGGTTCAAGTATCGCTATTAAAGTCTCGTGTTTCGAACAATTAATCGCAAAACTGTCTACGGTTCGTATAAAATATTTCAAAGTGCTTCGACATTGTCTGGATCGAATTAAATGTAAATACCTCATCAGTCCATGCTATCTCGAATAATGTACAAAACGTCAGCCTTTTTAGTCTCGTAAAAAATTGTAAGAATACATCCCTTACGAATTGTTAAATAGTATTGCGTTCACAGTTTTAATCTCTTGAGGGACGAGTTTTAAATGGATTTTTCTTTGTTCTAATCTAAATAGAAAAGCAATTTTTATTTATGAATCAATTTCAACATACAAATATACTGTCTCACTTTAATGCGATGTATGATTTAATTCCGAAAGGTATGGCGATTGTAAATAATGGTAATTTTACTATAAAAGCAAACGTATGTTTAACATCCCTAAAGAGATTAAAAAAAGAGCCCCATAATATATCCTCTGGACTCTTTCGAACGAGTTACGACGAGTTACACGATCTATCCATTAATCTTTAATATGTAGGCAGATGGACTACTATGACAATAGTAATTGTGATGTGTAATTAAAGAAAATATCATTGACATCCTCGTTCATAGATTGTTCAGATGTATTTTTTTACAATCAAACGAGTTTCTTAAGCGTGCTACAAACTGAGACTGAAACTAATTGAACGATTCAACGCTTTGCGGTCCTACGTCGAACGAGGCTCGACAAAAATGTACCGAAGTCAAAAAAACACGGACCGCAGAGGGTTGATAGTAGGATAGTTTGTAAGTATTTCGCTATTATGAATAAATTTCGAATATTACTATTGGAACATCATTTTTTTAATGAAAGATGTTTTCTTTTAATATTTATGCTACTTTTGTTTTTGTTGGGAGTTTCTTTTGTTTATAGATAGGAATAGAAATGTTGTGCGTGAGTTGAAATATGAATGAAAATAAAGTTGGAACAAAAATGGTGGCCTTAAATTGTTCAAATTCTTTAAATGCTACGAATATCCACATACTTGAATGCCTAAAATATTCGAGTATTTTAAGAAAATTCGAACAGTTCGATATTCCAATTAATATAAGAATAATATTCGAATATTTGAATCATTCAGGTGTGTTTAGGGGTGTGCGGGATCCCGGTCGGGACGGGAATTTCTCCCGGGATCGGGATGGAATCCCGAGAATTTCAGAATCCCGAATACATCCGGGATTCTCGTGAATTTCGAGATCCCGTAAATGTTCGGGATTCCCGGAATTTCGAAATCCCGTACATTCGGATTGCTGAAATTTTCAAGAATAACAACACTTTCGAAAATCCCAAATATTATTCTATACCCCGTACATTCTCGGGAATCCCGAAAATTTTCGAGATCCCGTACATTCTCGGGAATTCCGGATTTTCGCGGGATCTCGAATCAACTCGGGATCCCGCATAAACTCGAGAATCCCGGACATTTTACGGGAATCCCGGATTTTTGCGGGATCTCGTGTATTCTCAGGAATCTCGAATCAACTTGGGATCCCGCATAAACTCGAGAATCCTGGATATTCTCGGGAATCCGGGATTTTTGCGGCATCTCGTGTATTTTCGGGAATCTCGAATCAACTCGGGATCCCGCATAAACTCGAGAATCCTGGATATTCTCTGGAATCCCGCACACCCCTAAGTGTGCCAAGTATCAAGTGTTTTTCGTAAGTTCGTTATCTCGTAAAGAACGAATCGCATGTACAAAGGGAAGAATTTTGCAAAGCTTATCCGTTGTATATTATCGAGCACGAGCTAGAAACTCGAGGAATCGAGGCGATTACAATTTGTAAAGAAAAGAAAACAAGACTGGTTTTTTTTTTGTCCAATTTCGTCGCGGACTCTCCGGCTACTCGGTAGATGCCTATGTTATACGCGTAATGACTTATCTGTTATGCGTACTTATTATATCTCCCTAGGCTATTGGAAAAATGAGGAGTTTATATGCTTTGTACTATGTCGAGGAATTTGTATATCTTTCCATTATTTTTCCTTCCGTCGTTACTCGCCTGTTGTGTTGTGCTTGACGTCTCTGTTTGGAAAACCGGTAATCACACTTACGCACACGCGACAGAGGACGTACGCAAAAAATCTTTAGCCTCACATACACCACACACCGTATGGACAAGCCGAGAAACTAAACCGTGGCAGCTGGATCCTCCGATAAAATACACACGTAAGAACAGCGCTTGTTGGTTCATGCAAAACTTGCCTCGTTTTAACCCTTTACGGTCTCGTGCTCGTCTCACGGTTTATTTTACAAACTATTTCAAGTAACACCACTTCCAAACTTTCTCGACTTCTTGAGGGACGAATTTTAAATGGATTTTTTGCTTGCTTTAATCGAATACGACGAATCAAAGCAATCTTTATCGGCTAAGACACTAATATTGTATATTTGTTAATTTTAAGAGATATTGCGATTGTAAATAACGGTAATTTTTACGAAAAAATAAATGTATACGTATGTGTTAATGTCCCTCGAGATGTTTAATAAAGTTTAATATAGTGGTCTTTGATTTTTACATCGATGTTACTTCACTTTTTACAATCTATTGTTTTCACGACTCCTGTTGAATGTATTTAGAGAATTTAAGCGAAACTATGTATAAAATATTCGATATGCAAGGTACAATAGTATTGTATAAATTACGAAATTAATGAAAAAGTTTGAGAAACATCAAAGTGATCTGGATCAAGTACATTGGAATTATAATTTAGTTTTCAATTAGAGATAATTAATATTGTCCTGAATGAATGCACAATGTATTTTTTGATCGTTCTAAGTGTACATGAAAATCAAATAAATGAATTATTCGTTGAAACCCCAAGATTTATATACCTGATGTTTTTTTTCTTCACCTCGAGAATTCTGTTTCAAGCAACTAAAAATTTAAATTCGGAAGACTAAGAATTTTTTTTTAATTGGCCCAACATTAACTAATAAAAAGAATCCAAAAAGAAAACATTTTCAGGTCTACGTTCAAATAGAATTTTTCTAACTAAACATTTTAAGAACATCTAGTTACAAATTTGAAATTCAAATTGAAATATATTGTCTATCCATTTTCTGATTCTCCTTTCTTTTCCATCGTTAATGTAAAATAAACGAGACGAAGTTAGACCGTAAAGGATTGCGTGTGTAGTAACTGTGACTAACGTCTAAAGGTAGCTTAAATGAAAGGGTTATTTCGTGAACACTATAAAAAAGTATGCATCCCGCGAGAAAACTAATTTTAGCCCGAAGCTCAGTAAAAAGTTCTTACGCTGACGTATTTTTACTTGGTGTTCGTCTTAAATCTATCCTTTCTTCTCAGTCCGTTATTTACAAAGAGAGAAGCACGCCGAGACTTCTCCGCAAGCACAGGTTGCAGCCATTTTTTCCCCTTCAGATCATAACTTCATCGATTTTAAACGCATTCTTCAAATATTTCTGCTTCATTTTATAGCTGAGACTTTTAATTTTATTTAGTATCGTGATTTCTTTTGGATGCGAATACTTTATAACAGTATTTAATGGATTTTATTAATAAGTTGGCATCGATTATTTATAGAAATTTTCTGTTAATTGGTTAGATAATTGTATTTGTTTCTTGGTTTGTTTTCGTTTCTTATTGTTTAGCGGATCAAATAATATTACGATCAAATATCATCCTTATAAGTCGTATTAAATAATACCCAATTTAAAATTACAATATTTGTTTCCAGTTATAATTTTGTTATCTTATTAAAAACTGTATCTGTTGCCAATTAAAACTTTAGAGCCTCGTCTACTAAATGAAACCTATCAAAAAATGTTTACAATATAGAAGTTATGATCAACAGAAACGTAGGAGAAAAAAATCGCGGCGGCCTGTATATTGGCGCGTATTTGAAGTTTGTTATTGTACTCTTTTATCCTCTTTTTGCATGAACCAACCTTAATTTGCAGCTCGTTGATACGAGCTCGGACCTCGCATAGATTCAGTACGATTAAGAGTTTCGACACTGCGTAGAAAAATATGATTCTCATTGTCACCCCCGTACCTCTCGGAGAATCGCGTTTGATTTACAACAAAGTGTATTTACTCTTTTTTAGTTTTTTTTTTCTTCCCTGTTCGTGCGATTACTTTTACGTCTGATCGCTTGTCGTGTCGGTTTTATCGAGTGTAGAAATCAATTCTGTGCCTCTATATTCAATTATCTGTAATTTTAATTTAAAAAGATACGTTTACTCACCATTTACGTTAAAGCATGTTAAAGCACGAATCTGCTAAATGTTCAACCTGATCTCTATTGCAATGTATCTACAATATACACATAAGTCTCGATCCTGGTGGTCATTGGAATGCACCTATGTGTACGAGGTTCACTATCCCACAAGTTTTGCTTATGTACAAATATTGAGATTTCGAACTGAAACCTTATTTTTATCAAAATAAAACATAGCCTATGTTACTAAGGAATAGTGTAGCTTTCTATTACTAACAAAATTGTTAAAATCGGTTCGGTAGTTCCAGAGATTACCTCTTACATACAAACAAATTTTACCTCTTTACGATATAATAACAGTAATAATATCACATGTACAGATTCGTTGTAATAAAGATCAGGTCGAGAACCTACAAGGTTGATAATTTTAAATATAATAAAAAGTAACAAGTAATTGAATATAAAGGCACAGAATGAATTCCTCCACTTAATACGTTAACTACCGTTAACCCTTTGCGATCCAAAGGGCGTGCTCTCTTCGCCGTCAGATTTTGCTCCAGTAACTCCAACGTCGCGCTCCACTCTACGTGAAACGAAATAAAGAGGACGACTTGGAGCTGAACTGTGCGAAATTATAATGTTTAGAGCACAAAGGGTTAAGTAACGAAATCAATGCTCGAAATTTGGCGCAACGTCTTTCTTGCCGCGGTTCGAGGTCACGCGCAGAGTTGGGCAGTGATTACTTTTGCAATAATCGCTCGCAATTGTCGAATTAATCGGCAATAGTTGAACTACAATCTTTTATCTGAGATTATACATCCTCGCACTGATACAGTAATTTGTAACATTTCAGAGCTAATCGTGGATTGCATTTTGCCCAACACTGGTTACGCACTGAAGAACGCGATAGTCTCAAGGTCTTAAACAATTTCGAGGAATCGATGAAATTATATGAGTATTGGTAAATACGTCGATACATTTCGAGCAATGATTGCTTTAGAACTTACTACAGAAGTACAAGTTTAAGTATCTATTTGTATCGCTGTAAATGATAGTACAAATGTTACAAAAAGCGGTTATAATAACGATAAAAATGACGTTTCCTATAATTAATCCTCTACGTTTTAAAAGTATCGAAGTAAAGCGTTTTTCTCACAATTCTTTTTTTTTTTTTGCAGTTTACGACGTCATCGAATTTTGATATCGCTTAATTATACTTAAATTGGAAAAATAGAGGATTAAATGAACACCACTGCGGAACACTCGATGAAACATAAACGGAAATCGCGTAAATTCATGGAAGTTTCGTATCGATTTGATCATTATTTCTCTTGTTCACAGTTCGGAGATTTAAATTGCAAAACGAGATATATGTGAATGTTCAATCTTATTATCTCTTTCGCTCGTACGCACGCAATCTCTCCTCTCATACTCTTAGCTCGTGCAACTTAGGCAATAAAGGCCTATACCTTAGTTACTACTTATGCTCTATAAAACGCGATACTTATTGTTTAATTAGTCGCTACTATCGATTACAAACAGAGAATGTTTCCTGACTAACGTCAAAAGTAAGATGGGAAACAGAACGTTTCGAACTGTGGATTTTTGCGAATTAGTTTTTCCCCAATGCTATCGTTTTCTCAAGTTAATTCCGATTCTTTCGACTCGTACTATAAACGAAAATCTCGACGTATATCCATAACATTTGTATGCGAAACGAATAAATACGAAACGTATATACATAACAGAAATAAAATTTGAATTTTGTCGAAAAAGATGGACTTAACGCTAGGCTTACGGAGCACGGCCACTTTGATCCATTTCTATTTTCACAACGTGTTTACAGAAACAATTTTTTCGATTTATAATATAATTATTTTTGATAAATATTTATATCAAAAAGATATTTCATAAATATTTGTTGCTTATGCTGACTCTTATCTCCATAAAGATACAAACATATACGCAAATTAATTTTAGTAAATCAACTTCATTTATGAAAGCATTACTTCGTTATTAAAAATCTGACGAGAAATCTCTGTAAACCCAGCGTCAAACATTTTCGTAATTTTCATTACAATCTCTCACCCAACGTGACGATTCGAATAACAAAAAGTTTAATCGAGAATTCGAGGAATGAAGCTTACGACGCTAGAACCAAATCGCAGGTGTTTCCTTCGTTCTTCAATTAAAAACAGTACAAAAGTGCTCGGTTTGTTCGTGCTGTTTGCCGACGCTCTCTCATCGCCAGCAAAACGTCTCAAGCCTTAAAAACTTACGTTTTTCTCCCCCGTCTCTTTCTCTCGCTTTTTTCTCTTTCAATCATTTTCGCATTATTAAAAAATATTTCATTTTGTTCCTCTCTCCATCGCCCGTTAAACCTCTTTTCTTTTTTTTTTTTGTTTCGTCCTTTAGCTTGTTCCGCGGCGCAAAAAGGAGCAGGATGGCGAAAAAACGACGAAAAAGTTTCGTACGGGAGACGAAAGAGGAAAGGAGCATACAGGGTGTCCCGAGAAAGAGCTACGCACGAGGCCACTCCTTAGACTCGACTTAGGTGGAAAAGTATGCAGGTGCGGAAACAGTCCAGCGCTATGCAAAGGCACCGGAGAATTGTTTTCTTCCTTCTTTAGAGACGCGTTTAATTATTATTCCTCCCTCATTTTTATCTTTTTTATTTCTTTTTTTTTTCTTCTTCTTTTTATTCTCTAGGAACACCAACTACGCCTACACCCCGACGAAACGATCGGGTTTCGAAGTATCAAAGGAGCTTGTTGAAAACCGTTCGTCCCGTCGAATGTGGAAATATCATCAGGTTCTCGTCGCTAACCCTTCAAAATAGACCGCTTCTTGAGCTTCTCATTTGTTTATAATCACTCAAAAAATCGTACGCCGAACTTTGAAAAATCTTGCTCTCTCGCTCTCTTTCTCTCTCTTTTTTTTTTCATTTCTTATAAATCGTAAAGCTATTTGTCATTAATCTCATCGCATAGTCCGTTTTCCGTCTTTTCGAGAAATTTGACATTTTTCTCTCACGGTACACGCGACTACGCACATGTAAACGCTCTCTCCTTTTTTGTTGCTCACAGGCTCTTTTTCTCACCCATACTCTTTCTCGCTTTTGCATTATATACGCACGCATAAACACGCTCTCGCACGCAAAACCACATACACACGCATTAGATGCATTCTTCTCGATATGGCACACACATTTTTTTATGCTTTCCTTCCGCCTTCAACTTACGTCGTAGTAATTTCTTCATTTTTTTTTTCTTCTTGTATACAAACTTACTCGCTAAACGTATAACCTAAGGTGTACTCTCTGTTTTCTTTTTTACGGTTACAAGTACATAGCGGTGGAGTATTTTTTATAATAATACAGCTCATTCTTTTATATATATATATATATTATTATATATATATAATATATTTTTAGTACATCCTTATACTTGAGGTCTGGCGAATCCTGAATTTTTCATATTACTTGCTAGAACGTATGACGCTAGAAACATGATGCGGAAGAATTAATCGAGGATCGATTGGAAGAAGACTAGCTTGAAACCGATTTAATGGGTTTGCGCAAACAACTGAATGTAAGAGTTTCATTGAAAGTAAAACGAAAATGCGCGTGTATATAAACATTCACGGTTTAAGTGGTAATTAAAAATATATCGACGATAGATTTGTATATATTCCCTAAGTTATTTTTTTCTTTACAAAATACTTCATCTATTTGTGTAATAAATAGCGATGGATCTCTGTAACGCGTCGTTCTCCCAACGAATATGAAGGATTCCATTTCTCCTTTTCTTTTCTTCTCTTTCTCGCTCTTTCTCTCTAGTATTAGCGCATCACATTCCTAACTACGTTTATACGTTTTGCTTTCTTTCTCTCTCTCTCTCTCTCTCTCTTTTTTTTTTTTATTTTATATCACGTGAACATATAATCAACATTGTTGTTGCGTACGACAAATAATAAAAATGGCGTCGACGATCCTGATAGGTTGAATATTTATGTCGCTTATGGCAAGAAACGGTATCGGCGAAAGGAGTTCGAAAAAAAAAAATGGCACGATGAATAATACTAAATGAACAAGAAAAAAAAAAGGATATAAAATAGTCAGACAAGTTGGACAATCGGTACCAAGTGTCATTTGTCCGAAACGATCACAGTCCGCGAGGATAACTTTCACAGTGCGGATAAATAGAAAGAGTACAAACTAAGTAGTACTTAGTGGCGATTGCTTGAACGTTACCGTATAATGTATGTATAATAGAACAAAATAAACAAGAAAAAAAAAAAATAATCAAAAGTACGTTTTGCGCTCTAACGAAAAACCTTAGCAACGTAATCAATGCTCAACGAAGGTTAAAAAGATTTAACGAAAAATATGTATAAAAAAACAATGTAAAAACGATATAAAAACGACGTAGACTCGTAATGATCTTACATTGTAAAGGATTTCCTACGACTTTCGTGAAATCGTAAAAATATATATATATATACATACATACAACGATGAGCAAAATTGAACATTGTTTATGAATGTTCTTATAAATAATCATGTACGTATTTCAAAATCATAAGAATATATTAAAAATAGTTCGATTGTATGAATATATATTTCATCTAACGTTTGTCAAGATCGCTTAATGTTTATTTATATCAATTTTGCACTCGATACAAAAACATATTTTAATATTTGCTGAATGCCTTTTGTCTTGAATACCGTATTTATTTTCAGAGGTACATTCTCTATTAATCTTTCACAATAATCGTGACTGAAAGGATGTCGCGTAACTCTGACGATGTATATTTGTCAAGAATAATTTTTTAAATAATAATATACATTTCCATGGAGATTTAAGTCGGAGTTAAATCGGAAAGCACAAATGTCAACAAACATTAATTGATCTTAACAGGCTGCAGATAAAGTTGATTTTCATATACCATTTCTAATATAACGTTACGATTCTGAACTACGTGAGCATGTTTGGAAACGTTTATACAATGCGATCAGTTTTATTCATTGCTGTATGTGTATAGAAATATATATGCACAAATTTGAAACTATATCGTAAAATATAAAATACTGTCAACTTTCTATAGTATAAAATGAAACGAAGTTGAAGGAAACGAAATAACTTTTTTATCAACTAAAATATTGCCACATATTTAGCTACTGCTTTGCAGTGATTTACTAAAACATTAAATAATTTGTTTTTAAATTAAAATTTTGTAACAGATCAATGGTAAATCCCAAATAGATTCGATTGTTCTAAGTAAACGCGTTAATTCAAATTTTAGAAACATGCTCAACTTAGCGAGAATTGAAAGACGTTATAGATATTAATCAGTGGGACGACTCGTTCGCATCCTTATATACATCCAGATCTCCTTTCGCGTATTTTATAAATTTCATGTTATCTGTATACGACGGTATTAAAGTAAACAATAAAAAAATAAACTTACCGAAATCTGAACAAAGTTCTAATGAATCATTTCGATGCGGTAAAAAAAAATAATTTTCCATGATATTTCTTTCTTTTGTCATTAAGTTTCGATAGCTTAGTTAATTTCTTTGCGTTTAACATCAAGCCTTCATAAAAATATGTTTTGTTTTTCATACGTATAGTATGGCAAGACTCTTATATCAGGCTCTATACTAATGCTCTCTACACAAAATTATGGTTTCCATTCATGTGTGCATGGAGACACTCTCTATGTCTTTCTTTTTCTATTTTTGATCAAGTACATAGGTATATGGCACACTTTTGGAGATAAGTTCTACATGTACATATGTCAAAACAGTACCCGAGATACAGGTAATAAAACTGTGCATACAGTCGAAAAAACTTATGTAAACGGCACAGCTTTTGCACTATTGTACTAGGACATAGAGAGTCAGCGGCATCATGGATAATTATTAATCATGCTTGTAGAAAACTCACTAGAATCCAAATTATGAAAATGAATCGAGAATTCACTGCTAATAGCGCTCGTATTATTTTTCAGTGTTACCTCTTGACCGAGGTCTTCCCCTGATCTCAGAAATCTTTAACATGACCCAAAAAACTGAGCTCGTGCGTTTGATAATGACTGGACGTAGCGAGTGGCGTGACACTTGACTGGTGTGCCACATTGACAGCTGTCAAATGATGATGATGCAGCGAATGATGAGAAGTATGCGTATGAAGAATATTATTCGGATGGGGAACTTGAAAGTTCCCTGGTGGCGGGGCTCAGGATAGGAGAGGACCTGGATGTCCACCAGAAAGAACGGACGATGCGGTAACCGCCGTGGTCTGCATATTCGAGACATTGTTTTGTTGTTGATTTTGCTGTGTACCTAACAAATAAAATCAATACGTTATGTTAATTTAGATTTATAATGAAAATTTATTTGTAAATGTCATACGGTATCAAATGGTTATAACGTACCGGCATTTTGACTGAGCTCTGCTTTCACTCTCCTTGCAATGTGACTTCTGGTGTGTTTTCTTAAATGATCTTTACGATAGAACCCCTTTCCACACTCTGTGCATACATGTCGTTTCTCGCCAGAATGTATTACAAAATGTAGCGTTAATTGTTCTTTCCTTTTGAAGGCTTTCAGGCAAACGGTACAAACATACGGCCGTTCCGGATTATGACTCTGCTTGTGACGTGTCAGATGATCTTTTCTTTTCAAACCTGCGCCGCAAATATCGCAAACAAATCTTCGTTCCAAAGTGTGTCCTAGTAAATGTTGCTCCAATAATTCGCGTTCAGGATATGCCATGTGGCATTCTGGACAGCAATACAATGTAGAACCATCTAATGCTGTGGTTAAGCGAATTTCACCAGGTTTCGGACGCGGTTTTTTCTCCTTAGGAGGCTTCTTCTTTTTCTTCTTTTTATTATTCGGGGACATCATTATATTGGGCGTTGTCGTAGTTGCTACCGCTACCGAAGTTGTTTGTGCCATTTCCGATTCTTTTTTGATACTTTCCGCTGAATATTTTAAGAAATGATGCAAACTTAATGGCAAGGTGCTAGCCGGTAAGTGACTAAGGTAATCCGCTACCGTAGACCCCGGAGTAGCCAAAGATTGCCACGTAGCAGGCATAGTGGCAGGTGTTTGAGTATGAGCGTGCTGCTGATGGTGTTGGTGCATAGTATAATCTTGTTGGCCACCGTTTGTTGTGCTTTCTCCGTTGCGCTGTTGTTCCTCTGTCTTCTTGTCCTTATTTTTATCTTTATCCTGTAGAAGATTGCAAACATCTTGTTGATTTATGGTTTCGGTTGCTTGCTGAAAAGTTTTAATTACCGTCAAGTCTATGTATGCCTGGAACATCATGCTAACACCAAAGATGAATAGTTTACCTGATGGTACGAACGCTTCTCTTGCATTCCAGGTGAATTCGAGGGCCGCTGTTGCACTGGTTGCGTTTGGGAATATGGCACGTTAGGGTAATGATGAACATTGCTGTTGGGATAGCTCGCTTTATTGTTCATCATCACTTGGGACTGAGCAGATTGTACGCCGTTGCTTTCAGGACGGTACTTTCCCATAACCGGCACTCCAATAGGAGGCTGGTTGGGAAAATGATTGGCGTAACGCCCACCCGCACCGCCGGAGCTGTCGGTCGCGAACTGGTGGATACTCGGTATAGTACCGGGAAAGTGGCCTCCGAACGGCGGGAAATTCATTGCAAACCGTCAATCAAATACCTGAAAAGTCGAAGAAAATCAGAGTCGAAATGATTATACGCGACCAGCACTTTTTTAATCCGCTTCGAGTTTACAGGATAGTCCCGGAAGTTCGTCTGTCAACCAACATCCTTCAACATTTTGTCGGCGACTTGCGAGCACGATCCGTAACTACTAAGCACACTAAGAAACGTTGAAACGAATCAGTAGATGTCAGCCGGTGACATGTGCTCGATAAGTACATTGCTACCGCTTAGACAAAGATCGTGGCATCGTCCGAAGGAAGAGAACGAGGATGCGGGGATACATTCTCGATGACATCGGGCAGGTAACAACCGAAGAAGATGTTCGCGTATACACGACACGAAGATATCTGGCGCGTCCAGCTCGAACGACGCCCGAGTATTTACTCACAGCGACGTCCCTCTCCCCATGTTTCTTCGCCGTGGAATCGAATCCTTTCCTCGGAGGGGGATCCCCGAGAGGTGAGTGCGAGCGTAGGGGCAGATTTTTGCAGCACAAGAGAACCACGAGAGAAACACGAACACCACGCCGTCACTGGTGCCGCCTGCCGCTGCGTCAGCCGCTTGTCACGATCTCAAGGTACACACCGGGGGGAACAGTCGGTTTCGGTTTTTAAAACCGCTCGTCTGTTGCCGAAACACAAGGTCTCTCGCGAAGGATCACTTTTGGCCGGCTACAACGCCTTCGCGTAACGAGAATCGCGAACAGTTTATACAAGGCTGTACAAAGGGATACAACACGGGGATAAAAGACGTGAAGAGACGTTAAAAAACGAACATTGTACGCGACCAAGAACGTTGCGATGCGGGGGAAGGGTGGTCGTAGAGGGACGGTGGCGCGGAGTACGGGAATCAGAGGACGGGAAGAATGAAGGAGAACGGGGGAGGAGGACGCCAGGGGGGATTGTCTGGTCCGAGGGATGGGTAGCGTTGCGCGCAGTGGAATGAAGTGCGAGGGGAGACTCGAAACCAGGCGCGAGCCCAGCCATGGGTGCAAGGGGTGCATGCCACGCAGCCGATGTATTTTACCAATTCAGTTTTACTAAATTATGATATCATAGTTTTTCACCAAATGATTTGGTCTTGTATATAATTTTAAGTAAGTTATTAAATCATTAATAATTAATTATCCTCTTCCAAAATTAATTTCTTACGTGTTTTGTGCCAAACACATTTATACACTTCTTTATACATCTTATTTTTGCTTGAATAAAAATCACTGCCTCTAATATTGTGAATCATAATTGTGAATAACTATAAGAAATTTCACAAAAAGATGTGTTAAAAATATACACTAGACTCTTCGTTCATTATGGGAAATTATGATCCGACGAGAATATCGTATTTCAAAATAGAATGAAATTAGATGGCACGCTATGCGATCTGGAGGCAACAAAAACACGAGGCAATTTTTATTGAGATTATTGAAACGTTATTGGAAATATGTAGTATTATTTCAAATTCAATTGAATTGCAACCCTTGTAACTCGAGCAGTGTCTGGTTATGAATTCTCCATTGTACAATTCCACTTTCATTGTGAACTTTATCTATTTATTTTAAATTCAATGTATGTTTATTTGGGATTCCTTTTTTACGAGTTGTACGAGACTCTGTTTCCTTGGCAATCTAACAATCAGACCTTTTCTTTCAGATATCTAACTACATACAAAATCGAAGTAAATAATTTGTAATCATTATTAGTGAATAAAGGCAGAAGGTATTAATGTTCTAATCTTAAATTAATAACAAAGTACTTAAGGCTAAATGTAATACAGCAAATGTTGCTCAATTAAGATCTAATTAGCACAGGATACAAAATTCCTGACAGATATGTCCGATATTATTGAGAAGTTTGTAGTAAAAAAATCTACAAGACTTATACAAAAACTACAACCATTATTATTTGTTAAAATTTCGAATGTTTCCAGATCCATACTTGTATACTTTATTACAACACTCATGAATTACAAATATGAAGCACTGTGTTCCATGTTGTCGTTAGTTTTTTTTATTATAATCCAATAAAAGCCCGAGTAGTGTTCGATATAAATATATTTAATTATTTTACGTATTCTCTCGAGAAAACAAATATTTTTAACAGGCAAGTGTAACGAAACGAAAGAATTTTTGGCGGTAGGGGGCGGCAAAGAGATTGGAGCCCGGGCGAAGAGTACTCTAGGAACGTCCCTGCTCGAGACTTTCCCCTCTCGGCACCTAGTCGATACGCGGGGGCCGAATTCGCACGAAATTCAGCAGAAAATGGCCGTACCGAACACGGAACATCGCGACCGTTCACTAACTCCGAAAATTCACCATTGAATCAGCTTACCATTTAGTACTTAACAGCCCGCGCTCGCCTGGTCAGGATTTTCACAAAGTCGAGAATCGCCGAAAAAGATCCCCCGTTCTATGTGTGTGCCGTTGACACCTGTCCCTCAAGTCGGCACCCCCACCCCATCCGTCCGCCCTCTACTGTGCCAGCCTCTTAACTATTTTTTCATTCTCCCGACCCTCCCCGCGGCCGCGCCGGCGAAAATGCCCGAATCCATCGGGGTTTTAACTTCGAATCGCTCCCGACGACCTGCCATTACATATTTTCTCTTTCGATGTGTTACAACTCTGTGGATGTCGTTTGTACATGTATACGTTTATTTAGGAAATCGAGAAGTACGATAAATCGGTGAATAAAAAAATGCAGAGCAAAATTTGACGAGCGATGTGTTGCTAATCATTCGTAATCGTATATTTTTGTAATTGACAATTAATTAATTTCATCGAGCATTGATTTACAATAATTTTAGGGGAACATTAGGATCTAATTAACAAAAATGTTCATTAGAGCACGTCGTGTGTCGTTGAAACGGAAATATGAATTTGAATAAACGATTTATATCGGTATTAAAAGATTTTTATTGATAAAATTAAAATTTTAACGTATCACTATAAGAGAAAGGTGAAGTGTAGCATTTTCTTACCCGTTAATCAAATTATGCCTATGCGAGTATACAAATTATAGAGTTGAAACATTTATTAGTTTCTCCCCCCACTGTATATATTAACAGTTAATAGGTAATCTGTTTAAAATATGTAAGTATATTTTTTTTTTTAGTCATTAACAACATTCCACGATTAGTAATTATACAAATTAAAAGTATATGAATGTATAGTACAAATAATATTTATAATTGGTTAATTAATAAAAATTTGTGTATATTAAATGTATGTTTTATTTTAGCTTTTTTCTCCAATATTTATGTAAGTAACAATGAAAATGACTTATAGACTATCCATACTGATTATGATAATAATAGCTATAATAATATGATAATAAAATAATAATTATATTTCTTGTACAGCTATACCCACTGCCTTTAATAATGATACTTACAATAAAAAGTATTCTTCTTTTTGTATACATACATCTTTTGCTCAAGAAAGTTCGAGTGTTATTATAATTGTTCAATAAATCAGATGGTTCGCGCTCAACAACTATTTGCTGTATTTTTGTCGTGCAATTAATGATAATACAAAAAATTCTTTCAATTACGATCAACACAAAGAAGAAGATTGTAAAGTCTTGTCATAAGAAATGATCCGTTTAGTAAATAAAACATGTTAGATGCTATACAAAATAAGTTATTCTAATTCATTAGAATTATAAAAGTATTAGTTCCATGTAGAAATGCTTCCCTTTCGCGAAACACTCAAGTTTAAATGCATAAATTTAATCACCGATCGTATATCATGATAACTTTAACTGTACGATATGCAAATTAATATACAATATTCCCTGTAAGGTTATTGTAGAGTTATTCCCACGGCTTCTCACTCGTTCTTACCTTTTCCCTCTCAGTCTCGCTGTTTTTGTTTTTTGTATCCAATGTATATAAAGTCGAGCGAACCGAGAAGATATAACAGCTATCAAATTTCACCTACTTTTTTCTTGGGTTATACCGACAAGGTCTCGAACTTGCGACAACTCGAAAAGGAATATTGTATACGATAATATGATAACGATTCGCTGACATCCAACTAATTTCTTAACTTCCGTAAATGTAAGTCTATTCTTCCAGCTTAGTTTGTAGTCGATAAAAGCAACGAAACATTTGTCTTCCGTGAAAATACACATTAAGTAAACCATACGTACATATAATCTATTTTATTCAAGCATTAGTCGAATTTAATGGTTAACGATACATTCTCTTTCTGTGTCTCGATCGTGTAGAACAAGTGGAATAAATAGATTCACTTCATATTTGCACGACAGTCTTGTTCCTTCTTGTGCACGATAAACTGGTTGTATTTACAGCCCTGCTTTGTGAATTACTTGTTACCTTCCACATTACGTATTTATTTTTCTTTTGTTGTCGTGTTTCATCATCGAAAAAAATTAACCTCCAGCCGAAAACTTGATTGCCTGTCTGGCAAATCCAGTTCGCGCTTTCAAAAATATATTTTTATATTTATATATATATATATGTATGTATATATAAACTTCTTTATTTATTTCTAACTCGCGTCATGGAACTGGATTAGCGACAAAACATTTTGAATTAACCGAGTAGATACACTCATATTTTCTTACACGTACGCTATAACGTGTACGCAAAAAAGAAACATCATATGTACGAACCTCGTTCGTCAGTCAGCTCAGTGCGTTTTGCAGAATAATTATAATCGTACATTAATCTGGCCTACGACTTCCTTAAGAAGCTGATGGTGTACAAACTTTGAAATGCGACGGCTCGTCGGTAAAAGATTTCGTTTTCTTTTTTTTTTCGCAACACCACTACTAGGCAACGATAACCACCATCAACGAATTTTTCTTTACACGATACCAATTTTACTATGGGATTAGTATAGAATTCAGTCGGCAACAACACCTTGCCTTGCACGACCTCTGGCCTGTTGATGATTGAATCGAAAGTACCGCCCAGGTTGATTCGGGGCGGTATGCTGCTGCTAATGCTGTTGCTGTTGTTGCTGCTGCTGTTGTTGTTGTTGCTGCTGCTGCTGTTGTTGTTGTTGTTGTTGCTGTTGCTGCTGTTGATGATGAAGTATAGCCATTGCTCCAGTTTCTGCCGCGGTCGGAAGGACAACTGTAGACTGTTCGCTGACGGCTATCTGATGAATCTGTGCCTGAGATCCTTGGCCTACTTGTATCTGTATCTGTTGTAATTCAGACACCGACGATTGTTGCTGTAATTGGTCTGCTTGCTGTTGCAACTGCTCCGCTTGTTGTTGCAATTGCTCTGCTTGTTGTTGATCTGTCTGCTGTTGAGGATTTTGGGAAGCATCGGTCGTATTCAACGGATCTTCCTTGATACGTTTAGCCAAATGGGACCTCGTATGCTTTCTTAAATGATCTTTGCGATAGAATGCTTTACCGCACTCGGTACATACTTCCGTCTTCTGTCCCGAATGAATAACAAAGTGAAGATTCAAATGTTCTTTTCGTTTGAAACCTTTCATGCAAACTGAACAGATGAAGGGTCTGTCTGGATTATGACCCAACTTATGACGTTCTAAATGTTCTTTGCGTTTCAAACCTGCACCACAAATGTCACAGATAAACCTCCTTTCGATCTTATGTCCAATAAGATGTTGTTCCAGGAGTTCTTTCTCAGGGTAAGCCATGTTGCATTGCGGACAGCAAAACAATGTTGTACCATCGAGAGCAGTAACAATGCTTACTTGTCCCGGTTTTGGTTTTTTTGGTTTTGGAGGTTTCTTCTTGTATTTCTTTTTCCTTTTCGGCTTAGCCCCAGGTTCTTGTCCTTCGACAACATCAGGAATGATTGACGTTTCACCACCAGCAACAGTAATCTGCACCGTTTGTTCTCCCGATGTCACACTTCCAGATGCGTCTAAACCATCAGCGCCCAAAGGACTCGACTCGATAGTGGCTTCTCTCTTTATTGTCTCCGCCGAAAATTTCAGGAAGTGTTGTAAACTAATAGGCAAGGTACTAGCAGGCAATCTGGATAAGTAATCCGCGACAGTCGACCCTGGAGTAGCAAGACTTTGCCAACTGGCGGGCATAGAAGTAATAAATTCGTCTCCGCTTTGATTCCCCTGAGTTTTTATGCTACCTCTCTTTATGAGAGCCACCGGTGTTGTACCTTCCTTAACATCCTCTTTCGATTCATCCATACCCTCGCGTAAAATCATGTCTTGGGGAATCTGCGCGACCACTGTTAAACCTTCAGGTGCACCTGGAAGCTGCACAGTTTGCTGTATAGTTTGCTGGGATGTAGTAGTGACTGCCGTGGATGTACTTTGGGTTGTTTGATCAGATCTAAAATGAAGAAAATAACTGATTAAAACCAAGTATCAGACTACCTCATATATCCGTATACCAAAGCTTGGTAAAATCATTTATAATGAAACCATGGATCTTACGTTTGCGTGGTTGCCACAGTGTTCTGCGGCTGTACTTGGATCTGTACTCCATCCGCGCCTTGCTGACTGTATGCAACGGTGAGGACTGTTGCTGCACCCTGGGGAAATTGTCCCAAAGAAATCGGGGCCAAATGATACTTGGGTTGATCACCGCTGTTCCCGCTCTGCGATACACTGGGATTGACCACCTGGATCTGGACGGTTTGCTGCTGCTGTGTGCCATCTTTTCCAGGTACAGTGATGGGTAGCGTGATGATTTGCTGCTGCTGGTTGTTGCCACCTTGTGCAACCGCAAAACCGTTCGGGTCGACCGGCCTCAGATAGTGGACACCACCTTCGCCGCCAGATAAAACGCCGACTACCTGGCCCCCAGTCGGCAGGTTCTGTGCGAACTTAGCGGTCGCAAACTGGTGAACCGTACCCGTCGGTAGCGAGCCAGTTGTGAACCCGGGAAATGGCGTGAAATTCATCTTCCACGATAATTAAATCTGGAAACCAAAGAAAGAAATGATTTATAAACATTTGTTCGAATACAATTGGAATTTATCGATAAAGGAGCAGTAAGTTTCCAAAAACTGGGGATGGAAATGTTTAAAAATAAATATAGGCTTGCAAAGTAAATAATAAAACAAAAAAAAAATATATATATATATATGTTAAAATTTATTTTGTATACTGATCATGTACCAGTCATTTTATTGTATTGCGGATATAATGAACGAAAATACAAGTATGATACCGAATGGTGATAGACACATCTATGATAGATAGAAATGTGTGCATACTACACGGTTGCACCCACTTTGACGCATGAGTGCTGTTATCGAAGTGCATCGACCTTTTCATAACTTCGAACAGTTTCGACACAGATTCAATGTTTCATAGAAATAACAGACAATCTCTAACCGTTTAATATATCTTCAGTATTTTCCTACGTAAAGTGAAACAAAATTCGAGGATACAGTATCGTCCTATACAATGATTTATTTATAAATTGAAATTCCATGTTTTTTTTCTTTCATCAATTACAGAATGTTGATATAAAATTGTCACAGTGAAGTTCTATACAGAAATATAATTTCGTACTCGTATATATACTCGCATATGTTTTGCATTATTTTTATCTGTGTATACTACGTTATTGTTACTCGATGGTCAAGGGCTGAGGAAAACATTGGTACCATCCTCAATTTTTTAATCTACAACGTTAAAGCTGAAATAACTTTCCCTAGCAATAATAAATTATTATAATTCTTCATACTTTCCCAGGTTTTTGTTTCTTTAAACTCTGTCATAAAACCCCCCCAAAATAAGGAAACGTCTAATTCGTCCAGAGAGCTTAAAAAGTTCAAGTACTGTAACACACAGTTGGAAAACTCGTATACAATTGGCACGTGCGTGCGATGTACATATTCCACGCACACTAAAACCCGAGCAAATATCGTGAAACGGGATCCCCAACGTATATAGTTCTGTGTGCGCCGGCTGGTACCATATGTATATCATAACAAATACGTCAAGATCAAGGTTGACCTCGAGGGCGCATCAGCCTTCCATTTACTCCAAAGTTACCAGTGCTGGTACTTGAACCTTGCACTTGTCCCCACCACCAACCCTTATTCATCCCGTTCCTGAAACGTTCCATTCCGTTTATACCAGCGAAGCGGTTATTCGCGAAAGGTGGCGAAGTTTAAGCTCGTGGCATCGTCTTGCCATCTCCGCTGTCAAAGTCTTAGCTTCAGACCTCTTGACCATGTGTTGGTATGTTGGGTGGGGTGGGGTGGGGTGGGGGGTGTGAGGGTCTCCCCCACTTCACCCCCTCCCCCACCTCAAAGGGATCCGGGAGCAGGGAGGATAGTCGTCGAAGTGGCCCAGGATTGCACCCCACTCCACCATGACGGTGTTCCCACGGGGGTAGGGGGTAGGAGCCACGACTGAGGGTAGGGGGGAACCCATAGGTGGGAAAACGGGAACCCACCGCGAAATAGACCCCGAGACTGGCCTCTCTTTCTCTCGCACCAACACACGAAATACCGCGAGAATAGGACGGGAAGGAACGGATAACTCCGGGTGTGTAGGTGCGTAAGCGTGTGGCCGTAAGCTCGGAAAGGGTAGGGGCATGTCAAGAAAGAAGGGAGACGAACCTCGACATACTCGGAACTCCCCAGGGGAGGGGAACGCGAAATATCGGGAGAGAACATACGAAGCCAGACATCGTGGCAGACGAAGTGGGACACACCGATGACTCTCGCCCTTGATCTACCCGGTGGTAGGGAAGGTACAGAAAACCGGGGGAGAGAGAATGAAAGAGAGAGGTTAGGTTACCCGTGCACCTCTCCTCCTTTCGACGGCACCGAGGAGGGTGTCCGTGTCGAACGGACGATTACTCCGCGGCAGCGAGTCGTTGCGGGTGGTTGCACACGACTTAATAGAAAGAAAAAAAAAACAACTACCGAAATCCCGCGACACGCATAAACGCACCGCGGATGCGTTTTTCGATGCTTTCGCGGAATGGCGTGTGCGACTGACCGGTCAGCCTCGCCGACGTACCGTTTGCCGGACGCTTTTGCAAGACGCGCATGTCGTAATGGCGCCCGATTCTCTTAAGGTTCAACATGCCTCTCCCTCTCTGTCAAGCGTGTATACCCTATATGGACTTTCTCTCTTGAGCGTACACACATCGAAGAGAGCATGTCTGACGTTTAACCTATTCGCGGTTTCTAGAGGAAATTCTATCTAGATGTCTCGCACAACGTGGCTCGCTGTGATATCGAGAGGGGGCAGCGTACGTAGAACAGAACAGCTCCGAGACATTGTGCAATCAGCACATACTTTTTTTTTTAGACGCAGCCAGAATAAAAAAACGAGCGATAAGGAATAACGGAGGAGGGAAATATCGTGAATACTGTCTCGAAGGGTATCGAACAATGGGTAAATGTGGGTGGAAGCCTAAGAAAAGATGTATTAGAGTTTGCGTAAACATCGGAAGCGAGTATACGGGAACGGTTAGGTGGAGTCGAGTGGACAAGGTTACTACGTCAGCATCGGTAATACATCGGCCATGATGGGAATCGAGTGACGCGAGAAAATAGCACGGGACTGCCGATGCCGATGCTTTGTTCTCTCGACTCGGTTATTCCCTCTCTCTCCCTTTACGCCCTGCGTCCCTCCCTTCCTTCGGTGCTCTTTCGATCGCGCATCGGGAGACGTTACGCGGAGAGGAAGTAGGAAAAAGATCGGGCAGAGTTGGCAGAGGCGAGAGCAGGGCAGAGGCGAAACGGAGGACAGAGTAGAGCCAACAGAGGCACAGGCAGGGCTGTTGTTTACACCCCCACCTCGACGGGTTAGAGGCAGCGAGATGCCACGGAGGGGCCTCCGAGACCTCGGCGGGCACCCACCACCACGCAATTTCCAACCCCACCAGCCTCTCAACCACTGTCCGCACCTCCAACCACCCCACCAAAGCCAGCCCGAGCCAAGCCGTGAGCCACGACGAGGGCCCCGCGACGATTTTAGTGTCTTGGGGTGGGTGCTCTGTGGCCACTGTTTCGCGGTTTCTCGTCTGCACACGTTTCGCATTAAGAGTAAAGCGCGTGAGAGAACGCGGGGCGCGGTACCGTCGGCGGAAAACCTTCTGGTCGCACCAAGTTACACGTACGGGATTAACAGGTGCACGCGAGTTCCCTACGGCACAAGAGAATCATCCACGAGGCAATGCGTGTCCTACTTACCCACGAGCAGCTGTGGCTCCCTTGTGCACTCCTTTCGACGTACTGCTACTACTGGTCGCCGCGTCAGAACACCTTCGCGTAGTACAGAGACCGTCCGCCTGGCTGGCTCGCCTGCGTCGTTCTCAATCTTCACCGCGGCTGCAGCAACTTTCTCATTTTTACGTACACGTTCGCCGTGTGCCACGGCTCTTCTGGTTAGCCGCGGCCACTGTTTACGGTCGCACACGTCATACGAGACGTATGTCCAAACGAACGTGCCTCTGGGCAAATCAACGAGTCGTGTGACTCGTGATCGAGTCGCGCACTACTAGCAACTTTTCTGCGGTAACGGCGATCCGCGACGCGCACTCATTTCCGGGTTTACGACGGTCGAGTTCGATCGAGTATGGCCCCCGGTCGGTAGGTAAGCGTGGGTATCGGGCCGGCCAACGGGGAATGAATTCGAGCTAACGGTACATAGCCACCCGACAGTGGTCACACGTTAACTCGAAGCGCCGCGATGCCAGGCCACTCTCCTGTAAAACCACGAGCTGTGAAAGTAGAGACACCCTCCTTCTTCCTATGGGTCCCAGCTTTATCTTGAACGGCCTCGTCTCACCGCCCTCGTCGAATGCATTCTCGTTTTCCGGTCGGTAAATTAAAAAATACGTTAAACCGCGAAAACTTACGCCGCTATTAATATTCTATCGGAGAAATATCAACTATGGCGGCGGTTACGCGCGGAGTATATTGTGAGAGCGAGGGGAAAGCAGCGCATGCGCGCTAGTCCATTGAACAGTCAATTCTTCTAGTAGCGTTCTATTTACAGGTACCAACGGAAACTCTTTGCAGTTTTACGAGAGTCGCGAACTTTTGGGGGAAAATTTTTAACTGCGCAAAAAACACCTGTCCGTCCCTCTATCCTACTCCCAGTCACTTCGTTTCCTCTACCACTACAGAGCGACACTACCTCCGTGCGCACCTAGCGGAGACTGAAGTGAGGTTAGGTCGAGAATCGATATTTCGAGAATATTTCGATAGGCGCCATATTTCGATACTTTACGCGCTCTATATAAATTTTTTAATTGTACCTTGACACTTAACCTACCACCATCGATCAAATGACCATTTTCAAAACTTTTCTATACAGTTTCTATATGCCATATATGAATTATATACAATTGTTTCATGCATTCAATTTAGTATCACGTGAAATATTTTTGTATTGAATAGAAAAAGGGGCCTTTAAGTCATTCGTCCGATCACGGTAGAAATAGATACAAGTGAAACGTCGGTCAGTCATCGATTAAATTGAATAAACTTGAATACTAGTATAAAGACAATCGATCGATTAAACACTCACGTATATTTTCTTTCTCCAAGTTAGCAGGATGCAGCTTCTTTCATTACAGATCTGTTCTTAAGATGATTGAATCATCCTTGGTGTATACCGATGATGCAAATTTCTTTCATAATTTTTTGAATCTATACTTTCTTTTTACAAAGTACATCATTGTAATATAACACATAGTCGATACAAATAAATAAAATAAGTTATATGTATTTCCTTTATTTTGCAGCCTCTGTTATCCTAAATATCAATCGTTCCATACTTATGCAATCACAAAATACTTTATAATGTAGTACATGTTTATAATAAAAATATAATCAAACAACGACGAATCGCTTAGAAACAGTAATTTAATACAGTATTTATGTCAATATTATAATGTAATATAAATTACCAATAATTATTAGAATTATAAACTCAATTATAGTTACATAAATTTTAGTTTATGTCTTTCTATTTGACCTATGTATTATTATTGGAATAATAAAGAACTGTGTGTCAACCGGTACTAGAAACTTTCTGAACATTATACCTGCCAAGATTTGAAATGATTTAACGTTAATACAAATGTATCGATAAGGAATGAAAAAATGCTTTATAATTAGTAATTATAATCTGAAAATAGGGGTATCAAAACGAGTCAGATGTTCTTTGTACGCGTTCTATATATAAAGAGAACAGTAACTTATTACTTTCATAATAGAAAGGATTTTCTGTAGCATCAAGATGAGGTTTATATTCGGTTGTATAGCTACTTTGGCTAGAACTACATCCATCGTACAAGGGTGATCCTTGAGACCGATCTGAATAATTTGGCGATGGTAAAAAATTCCTATTGCTCCAGTCCGTTTCCATATTCTCGCTCACATTTTCTTGAATGCCTGACAAGTTATTAATATGAAGATTGTTGATTCTTTTACTTAATGGCATAAATTCACTCGATTCCTCTTCTGCATTGCGTCCCCTTTTTCTAAATATGATAGACAAATGTAAATATTATAATGATACATAAGGTCACTTATACACTACATAAATCAGTTATGTCACTCTACAAATACATAAACAAAAACTAACCTGTTATCTCCAGTCATCTTTGAGCTAACCTGAACTTCCTGTGGAAGTTTTAATATAAATATTTTGTTAACCACTGCATATTACGATTTGGTAACTTTTGTTATAAGAATTAACGTTTTGCACCATGTAGTTTACAAAATATACGTTTACGACGAAAACAAAGCTTGATTACACGAATTGGCAATATACTCCGATATTCTCGTCCAACAATAGTTCCGCCTTCAACTGTCAGAGAGCGTAAGCGACACGTTTTGAACTAAATGTAACTTTGGTGCTCGGATATTAATTCGTGATAATAACTCGTCATACGAAGGAAAATAACAGCCAAATGAAAGTATGTATTATCAATGTAATCGTCAAGTACTAGTGAAACAGCATGATTTCGAAAGTATTATGCGACATATGTGCCCAACAAAAGTGTTACATAAAATACTTTCACGATACAATTAAACATTTAATAGCGAAAGAAAAGGGGAATTCTGTTATATTTCTTAATTCATGGATGAAATAATGTTGCAATAACAGAATCATGTCAAATTATAAAACATTGGAACAATAGAAAATACAAATTACATGCTAGCAACAGAATAAGAAAATACTTAGTAATCGAGAGAAATGAATCAGTGTATAATTTCTGTTTTCATTTACATGTAGTTGTGATTTATCTCTCGTATAGGCGAGTTTACATTTCATAATTTCTCGGTATCTTAGGCGGATTACCTGCAACATCTAGTTTCTATTACTAGTATTTCGTGATTCATAACCGTCTATCATTCAGTTACCGACCGGAAGTGCATGTATCAAGTAGTCATAGATAGTGTTATAAAATATGCACAAATTACCATAACCAATCATCTGGAACATACTATTGCTTCGAGTATAAATTTTTTCAGATTTCTAATCATTTCCCTTGTCGAGTAGACAAGTTTATTCATAATTTTAATTAAGTACTTTGATTAATTATATGCCTTTTTGATCATTTTTAGTCGGACATTTAGGTTGAAAAGCAAACACGTTTTTTTCGCGAATCAGCTAATTTCGAAATCTGTTAGGTATATCTATCGATCATCTGCATTGACATATTTTTTTCCTTGCAAACTATACTCAATGTTGAATATATTAATGTCGCCGAGTAGTGTTTTATACTAATCGTTGTTCTTGTAATTTCTTACGTACATCGTAATTAAAGAATAAGTATAGGTTATATGTACAATGTTGCACTAGTAACGATGGTCGTAGTGTGGTATTGATTTATGATCTCTTATCAAAGATTTATTGACAATCTAAATTCATTTAACCGGCATAAGCCGCCTTTTATAAAGGACATATACAATACGAACGAATTACGTAAGGAATTATAGCGTTTTAAGAACACTGACTGGCACATAATGCGTAAGTCACGTGATCGTTAAGTAACTGATAAACATAAATTCGAATTTGACTTTTCGAGGTGTTCAATTGGCATTCAATATACGTTTTCTCGTTTCGTTCCCGCTTTTGATGTACCATTCTCGAAGCAGTGAAGTATAGACGAAGTTCCGAACAGCAATTAGTTAAGAAATTCTGACTTTCCTTTAGACGTCAGAAGATATCGAGTTACCGAGATGTGTGTCGCATTTTGCTGCATTATCGTAATTGGTGAGTAATTAAATAAAATACAAAGAACGTTACGATTAATTGTACAGGGTGTCCCAAAAATGTTGTAACACATTGAAGTAGGTGGTTCGGGAGGTATATTTGAAACAACTTTTTCCTTAGCGAAAATGTTGTCCGAGGTTTCGTTGAGGAGATATTAACGGAAAACACTGACCAATCAGAGCGCGAGTATGCCGGTGGAGCGTAGGCTACGTGATAGGCAGCTGTGCTCATACGCGACCGCGGCCGCTTCAACGGTATACGCGCGCTCTGATTGGTCAGTGTTTTCCGTTAATATCTCCTCAACGAAGCCTCGGACAACATTTTCGTTAAGGAAAAAATTGTTTCAAATCACCCTCCAAACCACCTCTTTCAAGGTGTTACAACATTTTTGGGACACCCTGTATTTCAGTACATTTTGACCAGATGTCGTTATAACGGAGTCATCTATGTAACATTGCTAATATCAAGATAATTGAATTTATTTTCGTTTCCGTACTTAACCTAAATCAGACATGTCGAACTTTTGTTGCGAGAAGTAGAAAGTAAGAAGACTATAAATGCGTGTACTTATATGCCCTTGGCGTGTCATTAATAGATCCAGACCATTTATAGTAAAAGATTTGAAGCGTTGTACAAACCGTCCATATTTGGTGCTTTTATACATGCTCCGCTTAGTACGTGGGCGTGAACGCACCCTCGTTATATAGTTATTGCTCCGACCGAGTCGCTCCAATTACACCGTGATACGCATGTTGACGAGCTTAATTAATTTTTAAAGATTTCCCGGTAGCACGGAGAAGGAGTCGCTAAAGAATCCAGCGTTAAACCAGGGTTTCAGTTTATTTGGACTCAAATAGCGATCTTTTAATTAACAGCATTCTCTAAACTCTGAAATTTTAAACATACACCATTAAAAGTGCATTTTTTAAATTGTATGACTATATTTGAAGAACTAAAACAGCTGTAGTCTTTTAATAAGAATTACTGTAGAAATTATTTTTGTTTTATTGATTGAAATTATTCTAATCTGAAGATAATTCTAAAATTCGAACTTCTTTTTTTTAAAAAGTTGACACTTTTGTATTTTTTTAAAAGTAATTCTAGTAACAACAATAGTTACGTTTTTTTTTCGCTTTTCACCATGTTCTCACTAACAGCAGCCAATCTTCTTTTTGGAGACTGTTTATCTTCCGACTGTTTGTCCTCTATAATGCCTTGTGGTTTTGTTTAACTGTAATTGCACATATTTACAGTTTAAAGAAAAATAAATTTTTGTTTCTGAGATAGTTTCTAAAACGCACATGTTTCTGAAAATGACTCATTGTATCCACCCAACTTGAACCCTGCCTTAAGGTCCGTTTTTACCGAACAGAAAAATTTTGTATCATAAATTATGTTTCGCATTAGTAATATGTATGATAAACTCTCTTTTAACGTGTAGACTCCTTCTAAACAGGTTGGGTAGTTAACGTGTGAGCTTCTTGAAAAACGCTATTCGTATAGAAGATATAATATAATGAATGGAAAATGAATAGAAAATTTATATAATTTAAGACGGTATGTGGTAAGTTTTTTTCCAAGGTATAATCTTTTTAAACAGATCGATAGTTAAAACATCAAAATGTTGAAGAATACTAATTATATATATAATAATAGAATGAATAGAAAATGGAGTGAATGTAATCCTTATTACGTTGAAATTTTCACAATGATTGAGATACTAGATATCGCGTAATTCAAATTCGTGATTGTATGTCAGTGAAAACGGGCCTTTATTAGGCAGTCGGAAACATTCGGCGTCTGGGAAACGTTTATCTTGGAGGATACCGACATCCGTAGGATAACGCGTGTCTTACCACAGGAAGGGGAACCGTATCCTCGCAGACACTCGGCTACTTTATCCTGCACTTTCAGCTTCAAAAAATGTTCTATTCCATTATATTATCGAATCACTGTCGACACTTTCATTTTTACAATTGCTTCTTCGTTAAATTAACTTGGAATTTTAAAAATTTTATATCGCCGTTGACGTATCCAATATATTTGACCGTAATTAATAAATTGGTATAAAATTGCAATCAATGCAATTAAGTTAATTTTTTTGTTAGTACCAAAACCAAATTAAATACGTGGCTAGTTATACATGGAAATATTGTATGCAGAAGTGTGCAATAACAAAGAAAAAAAGACAAAATTACTTGTCAAAATAATTAAAAAAAGAAATGGTACTGGAACTTGTATATCCATGGAAAATGATATTAATTAAGTAACCAACGAGTATGCGAGTCCATACCGAAGACATATGTACAAACAGAAACAAGATTGATTGGTCTGTAAGGAACGAAAAACGCTTTGCCTTTTATTAAAAGTAATAGCTACAGAAAAGAAAAACGTATCCTGTTGGACGTTCGAGTACTTCCAATGATCGAAACTGCTGGTTTTGAATAAAAACAACCGCATCTTGAACATTATTTCAGATGTGGCAAAATTAGTACGTTCACTAGACATATAATAACCTTGTGATTCATATACTTATTACAATAAGTATGAATATTAATTAACTCACGTATAAATGATCAAAAAGTAATTTCTTCATTAACAGATGAAAAAAAATTCGTAAAACATTAAGATTAGACTATTATAATGTGTCTTTATAAAGTGTATCGTCGTAACTTTGTCTTTGCCTGTGTGAACGTGTTACTTTGACAACGTTTTACAATTTGCAGCCATTTCAGTAAGTAATCGGAAAGATAAGACAATTGATAGCGTGATTGTTAATTCTTGAATTTCTCCGTGAAAATTAGCGTACAATCGGAGCTGAGAAACGTGACTTTGTATGTCATTCCGTGCAATTACAGTGCTCGAGCAATTTCCGAGATTCGTTAGTCGTCAGTGGGTCAGGATAGGAATACGCACGCTTTCTAGCAGGCAGTCATTGATATCCACTCGAAATTGATATTCGACCTTAATCGATTATTTATCATGTGGGACAAGAAAATCCTTAGTTGTTTATTTTAGGTCTAACTATACCCGAGAACCCCGCTACTTTCATTAAAGAATCGTTCGAAAAAATTATTTGAAGAATCTATATAAAAATTATTTTTCTATTGTTCAATATATGTATATAGTCAGTTCTATAAGTATCCATACCCTCTACGTCTATCGATGAAATTTGTCTAAATTAAATCACAGGTTTGACATTTCCAAAGAAATATTTCAATATAAATATGCACATTTATGTATGTCTAATGAAAAATTAATTTGGAAACTTGGTCAAGTCTTGCCCCATAAAATTCACAACATACAGTCAGTCCCATATACAATATTCGTACCCCTCCATGTCTATTGAAGAAATTTTGTTAAATTAAATTATAGTTTCGATGTTACTAAATAAATTTTCCATAAGAAATATGTACATAAATAAATTTTACATGAGTGTGTATCTACAATGAAAAGATTATTTGGAAACATCAAACCTGCCATTTAATTCAGGAAAATTTCTTCAATAGACATAGAGAGTATGAATACTTATGGGACTGACTGTATATAAAAATAAATATTATTATAACTTTATATTATTTTATCATTTTTCTTTTGTATTTGAAGATTCGTTTTCTTTGTACTATAGTTCCTACAGTGTATAAACAGATATTTCGTTATGTCAATTGTTTTTTTTTTTCTTTAAATTGTTGAATATACCTACGACTTTTGCGACTAAAATGTTGCTAATCTCCGGTTGTCTCCGGGGAAGTTTTCGACGAAACGGTCGTCCTACTTCAATTTCCCCGACCACCAATTGCTGCGTTTCGTAATCGTAACGCTAAATGAGGAAAGTCCAGACAACCGAGGTATTCTTCCAGTTTATACTCTTTTACAGTCGTTTGACGCGTTCGCGAAAAGACACGCGTGTGTACATCTACGACACGTATATACGTGCATCGAACTGGCGTTGGCCTTGATTCCTAAAGCCGTGAAAAGATCCCGTCGTCGGGTCAATTAAACCAAGCCACGAAGTCATTGACTTTGGGTGCACGGCCAACTTCTCTTCGACAGCCTGTTAAATGTAGCGCGACCCAAAAAGCTCCTCGTTAAGAATAATTTCTATGCAGTTTTTTGATTTATGCCCACGGGACGTGTTCACGTGTTCGAATATGAATTACTTAACGCGTTGGTTGCGATTTAATTTATAGTAAAAGCCTTCGATGGGTACTCTGGCCTTAGCGTCTTGAAAAATGGGTCGTCTTCTTTTTTTTTAAAGAGAAAGTATGAGACGGATCGTCCTCAAATTTGGCGCGTATCTTTGTTGGTTATTGAACAAAGTTTCACCAGTTTTTATGGGTAGATAATTGCGAGGATGCGAGAAGAAATGGTCGTTATGTCGGTGAACGTTTTAAAGTCGTTAATCGAAGACGAATTATAATATTTATAATCCGTAGGAAATTGTTGCGAATGTGAAACAGTTTACATTTTTACGACTCTTTACATTTTTGAATTTTTTTGTTAACGTTGATATTCGAAGAAAATGTTTTCTTTGATGGCGTTGGTAATTGTTTGGAAAACAAGGAAATGAAAGAAAAATATTTAGAGCTAAAAATTGGTCGATATAATTTCGCAGATATATTTTGAATAGTGTGTGCTTTCAGAAAATATAACCTATGAAATTTTCTAAAATCTGTCGAATAAAAAAACCTCTCGATAAATTTTGATAGTCCAACAATTTTATCTATTCGTTATAAAGAAATACAATAACACACCGTTTAAAACGTTCCGATATTATTTTTACGTACGAAAGAATATTCTTTCCCGATTGCTTCATTTTTAGCTCGTGTTCTCGGTCATCGCACGATAACTAGTTATAAAATAAAATGGACACGCGTATCGATACCTACTTCTCCTTTCCCGTGACACCCTATCGATTCAATTTCAGTTCGCGGTTTTCATGTAAAAATATGGTCGTTATTGATACATAAATTGCATTCAGGAGTTAATCGCGTTTTATCTGTAACGCGAGTGGACTCGCGTTCCGACAGCTTGATAAAGATGAAAACGATCCAATTCCATTTATGGGCATACGTATGTAGAAACGAAAACGATTGCTCAGCGCATGACTAACATTTCCGATTATTTGGCATGTTTATTCGCTAAACTGTCGAGGCTGCGACAATGAGATACGATACGAAATCGAGCCACTCCCTTGGCGCGAAAAAAATGCAAAAGTTTCGCGTGCGATTCTCTAATTCTTCAAAAATACCACTCTTTCCACTTGGAAATAAATAAATGGAAGGTAAATTAAATTTGTACGATTCGTAGTCATGCATCAGGTTCGTCTTATCGATCGTATGTGTCGTGAAATACAACAACGGTGAACTCCTGATCGATTATTCGAAAATAGAAGCACAAAGGATTCGCAGTTTTATAACGAATCTGCATCGACAATTCGTATCTCGTGTATGTCGTGTAACAACGTTGATTCTTTGAAAGATTGTTGAGCATCTTAGTGGTAAATTAAATTGATAAGATTCGTAGTCGTACATCAGGTTAGTCTCGTATATTGATATATTCCGATTGTTATTCAAATGTTTTTTGACGCAGTAAGATTATCGAATATGAGAAGTATTAAATGTTGATTAAACGTATTCGTGGGACATTTATGTAATTTTGATTACTTGCATTATTTTCGAGAAACAAGTAGATAGTAGATGAATCCTACACGAGGATTTAATAAATTCAGGACTTTGTTTCGTTTATAATATAAAAGACCACATTTTAAAGTACTTCTTTTCTTGATACACATAATTGCACATCATTGCACATCATTGCACATTACAAATGTAGATGAATCCTACACAAGGATTTAATAAATTTACGACTTTGTTTCGTTTATAATATAAAAGGCCAGAGTTTAATGTACTTCTCTTCTTGGTACACGTAATTGCACATTATTGCACGTCATTGCCAAGGCCAAGAAACAATTGTCTCACTGGAAGTTGTTTTGGACACGAGCTTCCCTCGATACTTTTTAATAGTGAAAATGAAAAGCATCGTTAGCTAGCAGTTACTCATTCACAACTAAATATCAATAAATAGTATTAGATTTTCGGTTTTTTGATGGTTGTTTTGACGGTTGTTAGACTTCAGTGGAGCCTACTACGTATCTACGTATAAATTTCAATGAATTTTTGTATTATTTAAAAAAAATGCTACTCCAAGATCTTTACTTATCTTTACTTCCTCGTGTTCCCAACATTTATCATTTCAACAAATTGATCACCCTTATCAAGGAGCGATCTTAAAGTCCAGGTTACAACGTATATACAGTGAGTGTAGAAAGTATTCGTACATCGATCAATTTCTAAAAAAAGCTATGTAAAATTGTAATTTATTAACTTATTTTTTATAAACAATGACATTCTACATATTCTCGGAAATTTCTAGAATAGATAGAGTACAAAAAAAAAAATAGCTATTTACGTAAGTTGCGAAATTAACAAGAAATTATATCGTAATTGAATGATATTGTAATTTGTAATTTGAGGCTTCCATTCGATCAAATTGCAATGTAATTCAGAATTACGAATTAAGAGGTATGAAATAAATAACTGAACTGAATAAATAACTACTTGAAAGTTTCAAAGAAGTAATTATCAGTACCGATTATGTTGTTACTCATAAATTCATAATATATGAACGGAAATAGACATCTTTATTATATTTCAAAGAAATTCGACTACATTTCAATTGCATTGTAATTCAATTTCAATGTAATTGAATGAGAATTACGAATTAAGACGAATAACTATTGAAAATATCATTGATTATAAAAAAAGAAGTTGAGAAACTACAATTTCACAGAACATTTTTTGGCAAATTGATCGGTGTACGAATACATTCTACACCCACTGTACATGTACAGAACGTCCGAGGAGGTTAATATTGGCAAGTGGGTGGGTTTATTGATCACACAACGATTTCGATTTCACCCGAAAGATAGAGGAACCGACCGGCGCGTCGCGGCCGTTTCGATGAGTAATCGGAAAGTCCACTCCCTCCACGATCCGTGGAAATCAAGTCTGTCTTTGGGCCTAAATTGATCTATGTTGTTGGGTTAGGTCGACGTACGTGATTCCGTGTGTCCCTAAGCAGGGCTCGCGTGACACGTTCGTCGAACTATGACGAGCATGCGAGGGTGAATTTGCACGGTGGCTCGTCACTTTCAATGCCACGTAGCAGCGCCACGGGGGTGTCTCCACCCGCCTCATGGGTTCTCTGTATGGGGTGAGTCATGGCGCTCCCTCCCGGTTTGGGCGTGGTGGCCGCTGCAGACGTTCCTCATCGATCTCCCTACGGCCATGAAACACCATAGGGCCAACACGACCCACCAAGGTGGTCCCTTTAATACTAGGGCCTCTCGTAACGCGACACCCAACTGTACCCAAAATATTCTTCAACAGGATGCAATGTAAATTGGAGAAAATTATCCAACGCTAGGTCTTCCAATAGTCTAAGAGCCAGTCACGATTTTACTTGGGTCATTTTAAAATGAAAATAATTCCTTTTTCCAGACGTTTTTATAAAAGTATAGTAAATGGCACCCAAGTGTGCCTAAAACCAAATAAAATATTCTTCAACAGGATGCAATGTAAATTGGAGAAAATTATCCAACGCTAGGTATTCCAATAGTCTAAGAGTCACTCGCGATTTTAATTAGGACATTTAAAAAGGAAAATAATTCTTTTTCCAGACGTTTTTATAAAAGTATAGTAAATGGCACCCAAGTGTGCCTGAAACCAACTGAAATATTCTTCAACGTTGTATAATGTAAATTGGAGAAAATTATCCAACGCTAGGTCTTCTAATAAAGCAGTTACTGTACTTTCATTAAAAGTATCACGAAACGATCACGAAAACGTCTGGATGCCAGCCTTTGGAACAACGATGCGTGGGCGTATTTAAAAAAAAAAAAAGGAATGAAGTTACGTCACTTAAAAATAACTGATTTGTGCTGTAGCGATTAATTGCTTGTTAGTGAACAATGAATAATATTTCCAGACGTTTATCACGTAAATAAAATCGTCGCTGGCTCTTAGACTACAACCAGAGTCGAGCAAAACTCTAAACTACGATTACCAGAAGTTTGTCGATACGTTTGTCTCGTTTCCTTCGTTACGAAATATTTAAAAGAGGAAACGAGAGAAACGTACTGGGAAACTTTAGGGAATCGTAGTCTTGGGTTTTGTCCAACTCTGCTTCTAACTTCATCCCTATAAAACGAAGGGTGCATTGTATGGTTATTAGATCTGGGGTCAGCAAACTCTCTCCGGGAGGGACCGAGTGATATTTTCAGAAGAAAATTATCGGAATACTTGTATATACTGACGTATGAAAGATGGAAAATGAAGTTCATACAATTTGAGTAATTTTTTATTCCAAAATTTTATAAACTATGAAATTTGTGACTTATGAGGTAGAAAATGTTGATAACCATAAAATATGGATTTTATTATAATAACTGATATAATAGCTTGCTCGTATGAAATGATTGAAACTCGTGTTAGTGTTAGCAGAAATATAGTACATCTACAGTAGTATGACAATTTCAGCAGTACTAACACATCTCTCTTCAGTAAACAAATCTCTGCAAAAATTACAATTTTCTGCACCTTGAAGTGTTCTTATCTTTTCTGTTTAACTTAAAAATACAAAGAATCTATATCTAAGAACTAAACTTGTGTCAAGGTTATTTCTAATTAACAATTCTTTGATAATCATTATACATAGTTCTGTTATTTTTTTCTGTGAATATCACCATTTCAAATTTTTTTATCCCTAAATTAACCATATTTCTTTATTTTTAACTGTATGTTTCATAAATACATACATATCACAAATAGTTTTTTTTATCCTGGATGCTGTTCGATAACAGCAACGCTTGGATTAGATCGAAGATTGAAAGTGATTATAGAAATATTTTTTTTCTGTTCGTTCCTGTATAAGATAGCAATGAGGTGGAATTTTACATGGAAGTAAATGAAACGTCTCGTGATATCAAGGTACCGAAAAACTGCATCGTAATCATAAGGATATCGTACCGGTTACTTATCTGTTTGCTCGAGATAATCTTGCACGAGTAGTACATGATTTCTGGTATGAGTACAATTACACACGTTCAATATGAAACAGTAATGATTTCTGATTGAACACGAAATGCTTAAATTTAGTATGTTGCAATGTTTCATTTCAATACCTTATGCTTATTCTACACATTTTAGATTACAAGAGTTAAAAAAAAAAGAAAATAATTCCTTAAACTCCTTTTCGAAGTCGGTTAAAAAGTTACAATTAACGCTTTAGAGTTAGGAAATGAAATTAGAGACGCAGCCTTGCGATACAATTCATAGCTTATACGAACCTTATCGCTGTTTCCAATTATTTTTGTCTACTGTTGCATTATCTGTAGCTCACTATAACAAGGATACACAAAGACGTAATTGCTATCTTGTCATGCATTCTATGAAACAACTCGTTTAAATGGACTACATTGAAATTATGTGAATTTGTACCTAGTCTTACTAATAAAGGATTTTCTAAAAGACGCTTTAGTATTTTTTTTTTTTTTTTAATAAAACATGAACGATAGGGGATATACTCGATTTTTTAAATTTTCAAATGAATATACATACATGAAAACAATTGAAGATGAAGAATGATGTCATTTAAGTGTCCATCACTACTGTACAATCTATACTAACTAATTTGTATTAGATGTAGAAATTTTGTGCCCTTATATTCAATCATTTATAACTTCGGTTTAAGTAGAAATATTTAATCGACATTTTGTTATTATATGTTATATCACCGACCTCATGTTTTGTTTAAAAAAGAAAATACAATACTTAACGCCCTTTACAATCCCTCGCTAGTAAGAGTAAATACAAAAATGAATTTCAATGTGATTCCTGTAAACGAGATATTTCGTTAAATTTTACGTGAGGGAATTTACATGAGGGAAATAGGAATATTTACTTAAAAAGAAAAAAAACATGTTTGCATACGGTCAGTAAGTTAAAAAAGCTTTCCGCTTCCCTACGAAGAATCGACCACACGTGGTGCACCTCCATGGTAGACTAATATAAGTGCAGCAATATAAACCGAACCTATATGTATTCCCAAGCAAACATCAAACATGGAATGTAAGTTGCACCGGTTATCGTCGAAGGAAACTGCTTACTCACGACCTAAGAAGTCTTCTAAGCATGAATATACAGTTTTAACTTCCAATGCTCTTCAGCCTAAACCGACGATGATTCACAGAGCAGCTCGCAACGAAACCAGTTTCTATGTGGTTTCGAATTTTCAAACTAATTTGTTCCATTATCGTCTCGGTACTTTACCAACGTGTTTTTAATTTTATTAATTAGAAGTATCCTGAATATTACATTTTTGGAACAAGTTGATTTCCTCAAATATTAGGTTGTCCCAAAAGTTTCTTTCGCTTCATTAATAAGTAATACATGTACATTTGTTTATGTTTTATGTTACATTACTGAACTGTGGACGATTCATTTTACTCCATTATTGTTACACCATGAATATCTATGAAATTAGATTGTCTATTTATGTAAACACGACCACATAAAATAATTGAGTGCAACTCGTGAAAGAAACTTTCGGGACAACCTAATAGTATTTAATTATTTTATTGTTAGATTATTTTAAATGTACGTAA
>NC_071977.1:21549589-21565251 GCF_026283585.1 Hylaeus volcanicus
TACATTTTTGGAACAAGTTGATTTCCTCAAATAGTATTTAATTATTTCATTGTTAGATTATTTAAAATGTACGTAAATATTATTTCCAAAGTCATCTAGTGAAATAGAACGTGGTAATTGTGTTTGAAGAGCGAATTAACCATGAAATGGAGTAACGAGAAATGAAATAGTGTTTCCAGTAACGTTATTTCGAAAGTGGCAAGGCCTGCTGTGTGGAAATCAATCAGAGCGTGCCATTATCTGAACAAAATATCGGTAATCAGTCAAATCGTGCGATAGCACGTGATTATAGAGGAATGTGATCACGTAATATATTGGGCAGCTTGGGTTTCAATTGAAACGATATTATTTGACGTATGTATAGTAGACGTTACGCTGAAGCAATCATATCTCAAAGATTATTAGAATGTACTTGCTTTGGCAGTACATATACCGAACATTGTTAGTCCAATAATGGAAAATTTCAAGAAAACATACTTTGTTGATATATTGTCATATTGCTCCTCCATCATCACGCGTATTTATAACTTCAAATACACGATAATTACTTGTATCGTCGTTAAAAACAATAAAATTGTTTATCGTAACCGTTTAATTAACCGTGGCGTAAATTAGTTTAATGATACGAAATACTTAAAACTTCTTATCAAATATTTGTTATGTAACGAGTCGAGAAATTCGAACGTCAGTACATAGTAAACACATTCATAATTTCTGACAAATAATCGTGGTATTCGAGTGTTGGTATATATAGGGTGTCCCGTGTAGAGTGTTACAAGCTGTTTCCTTAGAAATTAACGAATATATCGATTTCATTTTTGTTACGATTAAAAAACAGGAATCATCAACTTTTTTTGTAATGAAAGGCGACATTAATTTTTTGTTATTTAGATTAATACCACCTTCTATAAAGAAAAAATGATGTGGCTTCCTAACAGTCATTTGAAAATATTAGGTGTACAAATAAGTTCGGTGCCTTTTTATCATATACTCGATGTTTATTTATAAGAAAAAGGAATACACGTTATGTTTCAAAGTAATCACCATTACTTTCTACACACTTCTTCCACTTTTCGGGTAGTTGGCGGATTCCATTTCTATAAAAAGATGGTGGCTTTTATTCAATAAACTCATTAATGCTTGTTTCGACTTGTTCGAAAGATTTGAAATAAGAATCAACTAAGTGGTGTTGTAGCGACCGAAAAAAAATGGTAATCTGAGGGGGCCATATCTGGAGAATATGTCGCATGAATGAGGATCATTTTTGTAGCCTCAGCAGCATTTTTCTTCAACTCCAATCCAAAAAGAATACAATGTCTAATGTGCTCTTTCTGAAACGTCATGGTGCGAAGTATTGTTTTCCGAGGTTATATACTAATTAGGTTAAAGTTGCGTAGCGAATTTAATAACGTAAAGCTAATACTTTAAGACACCTATCGGCGGGAAATAAATTTCAATTTGAAATATAATAAACAGCTGAATATATGTAAAGGCGCCGAACTTATTTGTACACCTAATAATATCTATTAGAATCTGAGAGTTTAGTACCCCTATGCCATTTAACAATTGAAACAATATATTTATTATTTGAACAATTTTCACAACTGACGTTCATTTTTTTTTAACTTTTGTTCGAAAGAACATTATGCAATAGTAGCATACATACAGTCAGATATTAAAAACAAACCAAAATTACAAGTGTGGAATTCGATTTAAAAGTCCGGTACATATAGGTTCGGTTTATAACAAACAAAGTCGATATCTTCGATAGTTTCCAAGAAACCAGCTCGTAACGCATTATACGAGACACCCTATATAACGGGCCTACAGGTGTCGTGATGAAAGCAGGTTCTCTTCTGCCGATTCCCTCGTGGTCCACCTCCAAATCAGTGCCGTATTTGCCATTAGCAAACACACTGAAAATTTATCGTGCAATTATTTCTCAAGTAGACACCAAAAATGTTACAATTAACAAATAAGAAGCAAGCATAAAATGCGCGTGGTTGTACCCTAAAAAATTATTTAACCTCTTGAGGAACGAATTTCAAATGGTTTTTTGTTGTTGCTTTAATCGAATACACACAAACCAAAGCAATGTTTATTTGTAAATCGATTTTGACATACAAATATGTCTCATTTTAATATTATATATTTTTTTATTTCTAAAAGGTATCGTAATCGTAAATAACGATAATTTTTATATAAAAGTAGACGTATGAGTCAATTTCCCTCAAGAGGTTAATTTTCAAGTGTCCTAAGTCTCAAATTTAATACCGGACTTTCAAATCGAATTCTACACTTGAGATTTTGCTTTGTTTGTAATATTTGACTGTACGTATGTTACTATTGCATAATGTTCTTTCGAACAAAAGTTAAAAAAAATAAACGTCAGCTGTGAAAATTGTTCAAATAATAAATATATTGATATTTTTTTAAATTTAATTCGGAAAATCAGGCTTCCAAGGATTAAAGAAAGTTCGATCGAAATCTGAAAGAGAAATGCTTCCACGCATTTTCTCAGCAGGAATGTCGTTGATCGATATTTCAACCTTTCTCTGCCTTTTTGGGTTTCCTAGGAAACCCAATAACAAAAATCTTCCTTTTGCCGTTTTCATTCGCGTCCCATTGACATAGATTTCGCGGGACGAACGCCGCAATACGTTGCCACGTGTGGAACGCTAGCAGTCGAATTTTCTAGTCTCATAAACTTTTAACCCACCATTTATTATTTTTCGATATTCCAAGACAATTATGTACTAACTAGAACTATGGATTTTATGCGTTCATGATATTACTTAATATAATAAACACACGCTAAACGTAACTAAAAGGTGTGTACACTTATGAAAGATAAAATGATATTATTATTATATTATTTGTAGAATATATTCGTCATGCATTATGTATATTTTTGGTATGTTTTTCGTATTACTTCCATAAACGTATAAAATCCGCAGTGTACTCGTAACATTTATAAAATTATTCCATTAAATTCACCTCTATTCCTCTTGTATTCTATTCTATTACTAATTTTATTAGAACTTCTTATCAACTTCTAATATACACTGTCGTTTACATCGGTTCGTTTATCTTTATGTACCTTTTCCCTATTTTATTCAGTTATTTTATCGAGTAATAAATACCTCACAGAGGTTCCAAACAGAGGTTCCCAAAAAATTCATAAACATGCATCTTTTTCGGACCATCGTAGGTAGGCTTCCTTTTTTAATAAAGAAGGAAAACCTACGTACCTTTCCTCGACAGTCATAGATATTCCACAAAGACTCGTTAGCTTAGTTCAGTGATGGGCAAAAGCCTAGGCTTCGAATAAATCTGAAGTTTGTTTCGTGTCCTCTTTCGAACATTTTCCAAAGAAAGAAACGAGACAAACACATCGGCAAACTTTAGGTTTATTCGAAGCCTAGGGGTTTGCCCATCTCTGGCTTAGTTACCTACTGAACGCATTCGGAACAGGGGAATTTCTAGGTGACGGTACGTCCCTGGATGCATGTCCCTCAAGACCCGTTTCCGTGCTCCCTCGACGTTGCCCCAAGCGATACACGGGGTCTCATTCCCGCGCAGAAGTGCAATGTACCCGATAATCCGAGTACCGGGGATACCTACGCGCATATTTCACAAACGCAGAAATCTTACCAGCGAATACTGGACACGGGGAGAGCTATGAAATTCAATGTTCATCGAATCAATGGTACACGAACGGGGAGTAATTCTAGAAATCGAGACGATGAGTCTGAGATACAAGAAATCGATTGATAAAAAACTTGTCTCCTGCTATGGAGGGGGAGGGGGAGGGGGGGGGGTACCACCGATGATGCAATTTGCTGTTTCACGTAAAATGTCGCACTTGCGCTTGTATTTTGTACGAAACTAGGCATTTTTAGGCGTTAAGGTGTGATAATTAGAAGTGAAATATTTTATGAGGTATTTAAATTAATATTTCATGTTTGGGAAGTGGTATATTTCAACTGGGCATTAGATTGATTATTATGCAAGTACTACAATGACCATTGAACAGCTGATACTTTACCAGATATTTAATGTTTTATCTTACGAAATTATTTTTCTGAAATTATTTTATTCCAGTTATGCATCAGTTTACATAAATCAATTTTTCGCATAATTTTGTGCGTAAACTTATTAAGATATGATTATTGAAAATGAGACACTTTATGTAATATGATATATTTTATGCTATGAAATTTCTACGTTCGAACTGGCCATTATTTTACATAAATCGATTTTGCTCACATAATTGTGCATATAATGTAGAGTAAAAGAAACGAAAAAAATATCAATTTTATAGTTATATAGTTTAGTATAGTTATATCAATATAACACATATACATATAAATATGTATATACACGTGTATATATACATATATATATGTATATATGTATATAAATGTATATATACATATACATATGTGTATATATATATATAATTTCATTACATACAATAATTAATAAAATTATATATACAATTTTATAAGATATATATATTTTCGTTATTGTCTTAATTATATGTCTATAAACATATTCTACTTGTATATTTTCTATTATTGTGTCTGAATATTTAAAAATGAAAATCAAATTTAATATTTTTAATTCAATTCTTGAATTTTACATTTATAGACCATAAAAGTATATTTACATCGAAGATAACCCAAAGCACGTGATTGAGAAGTAAATAAATATTTAAGACCGTCACATTACCGTCTTCATATCAACATTTCCATAATTCCCAATAACAGCTGGTTCATAATAATCTTACCCATCGTATATATATATTTTATTACCATAAGTGTCAGTTCGTTATCGTTATATTGAAGCGAATCAAGATGACGATGATGATAATAACTAGATTGCTCATGCATTTATGGTGAGTGGAAATATAGGAAAAATCTATGAAAATGTGTACAAATGGAAGAATATATAAAATATTAACAAAAATTCTTTGTTGTGTATCTCTGAAAATATTAATTTGCATAAACATCCACAACCTATCGTAGTAATAATAGTTGTACGATGGTTTTTGAATATTAGCATTATTATGATAATATTGTTCAGATTTGTGATATTGCTTCTTTACAAGACAATCCTGAGTAATTAGCGTCTATTACCTAGGTGAACAAATTAGGCGTGCAACATCAATTTTACGCTAATGCTGTATAACGAGCACGCTTCCTATCATCAAATATTACTGTTACTATGAGACGGTTAGGAGCACATAAATATCTAGGCCTACATAAATTCTATCATATGATTCCACTAGATCGCGCATCTGTTACGTTCATTATGTCAATGAACGTGAAATACTTCTTCCTGTATAGATGACATTACGCTACCAAATATTATGCGTGGCCTTCGAACGTTCAAGTTTCGCGCATCGTACATAAAAATTCGCGTTGTCTTCCACGTGCAACGAAAACAAATTCCTTGCTATTTTGGAGCAATAGGTAAAGACAAATACGTGACAATTGTTGCAAAGCGTGGAAGTAGAGATTTAGAGTTCTAGGTGAGTTGTAAAACAGCTGGATCTTGTTTATTTGCTATGACATAGTGCATATATATTTTATATTTCGTGTTTCTTTTTATAGGTGAATAAAGTCGTGGAATAAATAAATAAATGAAAATATATTATAATTGAGTGCGAGGTATTTGGCTATACAGGGTGTCTACGTATAAGTCCGGACATACGCAGGGTGTCAATGTAAAGAAGCAATATCACAAATCTGAACAATATCATCATAATAATGCTAATATTCAAAAACCATTGTACAACTAAGAATTTTTGTTGATATTTTATATATTCTTGCATTTGTGCAGATTCTCATAGATTTTTCCTATATTTCCACTCCCCATAAATGCATGAGCAATCTAGTTATTATCATCATCGTCATCTTTATTCGCTACAACATATTTCCAACAAAACATTACTCTTAGACATTTTCTTTGTGTCGCCTTATTCTCGAGTATTTTCACTTTTAATATGTTTTTTGCGTTTTCGACTTGACACTCTTCAAACAGCTACAACTCCACCTAATTACAGTGCAAACTTCAAACTAAGTATGCCATTCGAAAGAGCGTTAAATTTTCCATCTGTCTGGTTGCAAAACCCAAATTTATTATGTAAATTTAACAAGTGAAAAATTAGGTCAAACTTTACATTGTGCAAATTTCTTCGTATGAAACTGCTTGCAACTGGTTGCTGCTCTCCATATTTTTCCAAGTTCAAGTTCATTTAGAGGTCGTGTCGAAAGAATACCTGGAAAGAAGGTGAAAGAAATCGCCTGGGAATTCACTTCGGTCTCTCCGGATTCACGGTGTGGGAAGGGCGGATGTGCATACTATAATTAATCAGTTGCAATTTATATAATAACACCTCCCTCGACGATTCCTTCTTGTTAAACACGAATAAAGATTCTAAAAATTTCAGTTACATGCCCATATAATATTAAATAATAAAGTGCTAATGTTCGCAATAGCTACGATACTCTATTGGTCAAAATTTATAAGAAATTTCGAAAAGACATTTCGTCCTAAACGGCTTTGTTTTTTTTTTTTAAATAATAATAATACCATTCTACTAAACTATGGTTGTTTTGTACATAAATTTTCATATTTCCGCAATATGATTTCAATGTTTAACGAATGAGAAAAAAAAGATGTTTTAAAAAATGTTTTACAAAAAAATGAATCAGGTAGATACTAAGTTTTCTTAAAGTTTTCAAAACTGTAGCTGCGTAACCTTCCGTAAAATATTAAATACACATATTTTTTGGTGTTTCTTTTATTCATACATTTCATTAATGAAATATCAAAATACTCAAATTATTAAAAGTGTTATATTCATCTGCATCTCGATCTATTCGAAACGTGATAAATATAATTCTTTATTAAATTTCACGGTAAACTGAATGTGATAATCGATATTCCTATAAAGGGGAGCGTTTATTTGCGTTTTAATAAACATTCCCATGAAACTCTTAAGCGAGAAGGAAACCAAATAACATATTAAAGAAAACGTATTTTAATCAAGATCAAGCAGTAAAGATATTATAGCATAATACCATTTTTCCAATTATATTTTTAACTATAAACGATGGAATCCTAATTTATATTATCCAATTCTCTATAAATACAAATTTCATAAAATATTTCGAATCTTCCACAAATTTCAATGCAATTTACATAACCGATCATCGCAGAATTAATAGTATTTTACATAATCAGCACTCTGGATGATTACACGGTCGTTCACTTAAATGAGTTAATTAATATTTCAAAAGTTGCTTGTGCAGTTAATTAGATGTACTTTATGTGTGTGTAATTATTCGTACATACATGGATAATCTTTTCATTAGAGATATGGAGTTCATTTTCTAAAATCTGATGGTCTGGTTGATCCTGCAAATACTCTAATTACTCAGCAGCCATAAAGTGCCTCCCCTCCACTTTTTGTCGATACTCTGCAAGTTTGTAGAACGACTAAAAATAGGGAACATGTTTTTTTTAGCAGCGGAAACTCAAGCTCGTGGGGTTGAAACTACCCCTAAAAGTTTCATCCCCTTGCTATTTTAAATGTAGTTTTATGGAAAATAACATCTATAAATAGATTAACATTAAAGTTACGTAATCACTCTTGAACTGTTTGGAGAGACATAACAAATTAAACATTTTATTTATTTAATGCTTTATGGTGATTATGGATTTGAATTTAAGAAATAGCCTTAAATACATTTATTTTAAAATTCTTGTTTTTCTGATACAATAGATCATTTTATTTTCTCCTAAAAATCATTTTACTTAAATGTTCACATTATACAATATTTTGCCATGTACAGTACACATTATTTATATAATAGTACGAAGAGTTTTACTGCTCCTTTGCACTTTCTGAAAAGAATTTTTTGTATTAATATTCATTGATTTCGACTTTGCAGCACTGAAATGGATTCGGTTTACAAGTTTCTCTCTATTACACTTACTCTCCCATTCTTAATTCAAGCACATGATCACCTTAAAATTAAATAATCTAATATATAACCTTTGAACTGTTGTAACATCTTCGTATCATAGATATCCTATTCTCGTTTTCTTCTCAATTCAATATGAAACTTTGTATTCAACCAGTCAAAACTTCAATCAATCGAAGATAATAGAGATAACGTAACTTTCAATAAATTGCAATAATCGTAATAAAAATTGTCTGCCTTTATATTTCTGTGACAGAAATTGTTCCTTTTAAAGGACCATTTTCTACGAAGGTTGACAGTCACTGTAAAGGTTGCCATCAAACGTAATGGTGTAATTTATTGAAATGTAGAAGGTGTTAATTATCCAATGCTTCGCGTTGATTACGCGCTGCTACCCCTCGTTACGGCGTATGATTCAGGGTATACATAGTTGCCATAACGCGGTCTACTGTAAGTATATCGACCCCTTGCATCTGCCGAGTTCAATATGTGGGGCGAGCTATCGACAGAGACTCTATTATCGAGCTCGTACTTTCCGTTTTCGCAACGTCCACTTTGGAAATTGCCGACACGCGTCTTTGCGATATCATCGCGTCGAACGCTTTGTCATTTACTGCGATTGAGATTTTCGCGACGGGACATGCAACGTAGAAATCGGTAGAAATAGAAACTGTGTACACGTTTGCTAATATCGGTATCGAATTTCGCTAACAACTGTTCGCAGCGTGACTCCTTTTTATACACTTTCCCCTAAGGAAGACACGTGATCGCTAGACTACGGTTCTTTATGCATTTATAGGAAATTTGAATGTGCAAAAACCTACAAATTGCAAACAATATGCAAGAGTACAAAAAAGAGTATAAAAAAGAGTATAACAAAATTTGCACATTAGATGGCAGAAGGTTATTGATAACGAGGACAATTACGTAATTGATTAAAAAGTAAAAACATATTATAAATTTATTTGTTTGAATTTAATGTAAAAGAAACGACAGTACTTTCTGGTCCCCCCCTAATAGTTATCCCTATTTAACAAAAACTTACGATTGAGAGCAAAAAGAATTTTGCAACATTTGAGAATTATGACTAGACTGCGGATCTTTATGCATTTATAGGAAATTTGAATGTGCAAGAACCTACGAAATGCAAACAATATGCAAGAATATAAAAAAAGATTGAAAGTAAAGTTCATGTTACAATATTTGCAGAATAAAATAAATTCCTATTTAGGTTCAATTTTTGTAGGTACGTTCCCGAAGATTTTATTTTGTATAAAGATTCGCAGCATATATTCTTCTATGACCATATTTTTGGTATCATCTAGAAATGCTCTATCTACATAGTGTAGAAGAGAAAAATAACTTTGTTAGTAAATTATTTACCTCTTCTAGGCAGCAACAGTCTTATTCACACAATGATACCAGTATCAGTGGTTAATATTATTTATAAAAAAAGGTGTTTGTTCAAGAACAATTGTAAATCTAATTTCATACTTTCTATTTTCCAATAATTACTTCTACTACCGCGCGTGTGAATAGCGTCCACTTACAATAATTTATAAACTCGTTTCTGAAGAGCGTCTTCATTTCTCCCGAAGACACTTAAGAATAATAACTAGACTGCGGATCTTTATGCATTTATAGGAAATTTGAATGTGCAAGAACCTACAAATTGCAAACAATATGCAAGAGTATAAAAAAGATTGAAAGTAAAGTTCACGTTATAATATTTGCAGAATAAAATAAACTCTTATTTAGGTTCAATTTTTGTAGGCACTTTCGCGAAGATTTTATTTTGCATAAAGATCCGCAGTCTAGTGATCACAGATTTGAAAAGACTCCTTGGGGGAATCTTTGGAAACGGAACTGTTGAATAGAATTTCTTTTTACTTTTATTGTACTATGGTAATGTTTGATAGAACTTGCACATAAAATTTCAATTTGAATTGAAATTGGAATTATTCTATGAATTATTACTGTAAAGTTATTCAATTATATCGTATTTAATTAATGATGTTGTAATTTGTAATTTGAGACTTCCATTCGATTAAATTGCAATGTAATTCAGAATTACGAATTATTAGTTAACAATAGATGGAAAAACACTACTTGAAAGTTTCAAAGAAGTAATTATCAGTGACGATTATGTTGTTATTCATAAATTCATAATATATAAACAGAAATAGACTTCTTTATTATATTTCAAAGAAATTCGACTACATTTCAATTGCATTGTAATTCAATTTCAATGTAATTGAATGAGAATTACGAATTAAGACAAGTAACAAAAGATGAAAAAAAAAAAAAACTATTTGAAAGAACAGAAACAGGCTTCTTTGATACATTTAAAAAGAAATTTATTTACATTGCATTTTAATTACCTTGTAATTCAATTAGAACCATGGTCACAATAATTAGCAGTTGATTTTATTGAAAGGTATGAATTACGTAATTCAATTGCAACGTAATTGAGTAATTACGTGATTGAAGTACAATGTAATTAAATTACGCAATTGGCTACACTGTAATTCGATTACAACTGTGTCTGCAGACATTGATCATCCGTCAGGCATTACACGAATCGATATAAAGTTTCTCGAAATGTATTTCTTATTTTCAGGTGTGGATAGATGTACGTGATTCGGAAAGCTTCTTTTTTTGAAAACGCATTGAATCGTATATAAGGTGAACCACCGACTCATCGCATTTCCAAAGACCAACGTCTTGAGCTCGATCTCTATTCTCGCGTCTCGTACCCATACTTGGAGTATGTACTTATTTGACTTCCGTCATTACCGCTGACAGGAACTTTCTACTATTACCATTTCCACGCGTTAATCATTCTCACGGAAAATTAACGCGAATGAGATCGGCGCGTCTGGACGGGTCGCACAAAAGGAAACGTATAAGAAATCATGCTAAGGGGATGGTCTCTTTCCTCTGAAAGTTGCTTCCTGATTTTTCCTTCGCGAGTAAGAACAATTAGATCGAGATGAAAATTAATAGTCACGTAACTCTCATCGATTCCTTTAATTTCTTTAATTTATTCGATTTATAAATTACTTTTTTATGTGGGAATATCAGACTGGCCAAATCAGGCAACATCTGAGATTTTATAAAAGGCAAAGTATAATATCATATATATTGAATTATATTGATCCAAAGTTTTGCAAAGAATTAATATTTATAGAATTATGCAAATTAATTGATGAATTATTATTAATTTTGTTTTAAAAGGAATCTTGTAATAATTCGATTTGTTCGCACAGGATTATTTGATCCACTTACATGAACATAAAATAAATGAATTATAACTATTACTTTAATAATAATGGTAAAACTTTGTGTGTTTATTACTGTACTTATGAAGAGATTACACGAACTTTTTCATGGATCTTACCCTAACAATAAACGAGATTAATACATATAACTCGTCTGAATTAGAAGCAATACAAAATCCTAATATTACCTTGATCTTTACTTTTGCATCATGAAAAAGATTTTCAACTATATTAACGCAATCTTAATTTACACGTTGTTAAAATTTCACATTCATCCATCGAGATATGGCCTTAGCTTCAGAGATGAACAAAATTTCTCTATGATTAGAATTCTAATTACTATCGAACAAATAGCACAACTATTTGTCTACTTAATGTTTACCTAGGTGAGAACGGTGCACATCTGTGCATGGCACTCGATCAAATTTCTATCGGTTTATTTACGAACTGTCCAGGTTAATCTCCTTATCACTCGTTATGTTTTTTATTGCCAACATTAGCGTTTAGGAGCAATTTGTATTCTCATGAAAGCGCAGGCTCCGAAGCGTGTATAAAGCCAGCAATTACACGATGTACACGCCAGGTTAGCCCGTGGAACACCCTTCAATGGGAAGCGTTGGACCGCCGCCAATTGTAATCGCTTTATTTCTCCTCCTTTAATGCGAAAGGCCTGTTGGCACGACTTGTTAAAAGCTTTCATTCGCAGAAGCTACACGTTTCGTTCCACTTTCACGCAATAAGATATTCGTCTGACCGTGTTAACTACGCTTACGAAATCTGCTGGAAACCAAGTACGCTAATTTCCCTACAAGCAGACAGGAAATGCATATTTACAATGCAATAATAAGTCTCATACTATATGGAGTAGGAATAAGTTCCACAAGAATTGTCAGAAAAATTATTAACGGTGTAGCACTATCAATATTATCATTCTGAAGGTTTATTCTGTTATATCATGCGCCTATTAATTTGTTTAATAAGAATTTAGAAGTCCTCTGTCCTTTAGTGTCCCCTGTATTCTTAAAAATAAATTGAGGATATAATAAAGATAAAAATTGATATCCTGTCTATGTTTTAATATCTGAGTGGAAGAATATTTCTGTAGATTTATTCTCCTATGGTTTTGGTTAGTCTGAGCGAGAATCTTTTACTCGAATGAGTAGCCATCTTCTTGCACGGTGTCTTCTTACCTCCAGATTAATTGTATCTGGTTCAATATGCATTCCAGCATAATTGGGGTTGTTTTTAGATGTTAATATTTGTTCTATCCATTCTTTATTCTTCTAAAATTCTTTTCTATCCTGTAAAACATTTAATCACATTTATATCACATATTTATTAGCATTAACAGTGGCAATAGTACATAAATAGTTTTATTACGTTGAACAAATATGAACAGTAAAAATAAATTAAGATTCGCCACGTGGTTGTCAGGGTGGTAATAAGTGAAACTGGACATAACGGAGTATTATCATTTGTAGTCCTATTTAATACCTGTAAAATATATTTATATGAAATTATAGAGTTTCTGCAAACCTGTAAATATATTGAAATTGTTATTTACATTGAATATGTTATATGTATATTGAAAACGTTATTCATATTAATTTATAAATGTGGGTTTGCTACACGAGTTTGTTTTATCTTTGTACACTGTACAAGCACTCTGTCGCTCATAACGCGAATCCCTGCATTTCATCGTAAACACTTGGTGTATTTTGTCACGTGTCCTCTTCCCGAGAAGTTAACAATATGAAAACCACACACAGCTCGAGACCAGTAAATCCTCGCTGATGTTATAAAGGTCGCTGACGAGTGCTCGCTGCGAGGCATTAACGGTTCAAAACGGTATTAAACCAGACGCTGTACCTTCGTACCAGTTTATCGCGTATGCAAATGCGAGTATGCTTTTAAGAATTTCACGAAACATCGGTGAAATCCGCGTCGGTGATCCGTGAAGTCGAAAGTTGATATCGGCCGCAGCCCAATTCGTTTCCAATCTGCACTTCCACTCTGAATGTATCGATACTTATCAGTTTTTCATTATTATTAGACTGCAAATGTTGACGCAAAATTACATTCTTATAGGCACGAAAAGGTAATTGAAACTGAAATGAAAGTATGAATTACCTTTTGAATGGTATAACATGTATATTATTTTTGATATTTTATATATCTTTGCGTTTTACTATATTTTTCCACTCTGAATGTATCGATACTTATCAGTTTTTCATTATTATTAGACTGCAAATGTTGACGCAAAATTACATTCTTATAGGCACGAAAAGGTAATTGAAACTGAAACGAAAGTATGAATTACCTTTTGAATGGTATAACATGTATATTATTGTTGAACCGATTTTATTAACCGACTTCGAAAAGGAGAAGGTTACTCAATTCGACATATATATATATATTTTTTTATATTTTTGCGTTTTACTATATTTGTTATAAATCTATGACATAAACATTCGCAGTCTACAAATTCTTGTCGTCGAACCCTATCGAGTTCTAAAGTTCGTGATACATCTACAGCAAGCTAACTAAAAGATTATTCGAATTATCTCGAATTCCTTAATTCTTTCATTTTTGCATTTGTCATAAATGGATAAGTACCCGCGGTCGATTCATTATGAAAGTCTATTAAAATTGAGAAAAAAAAATGGAGTATCAAGCAATGCTTAGGAAAACGTGTTGATTCTATCCGTAAAGAAGTTTCGGTGCTGGCTTCCATTTGTTTGCGTTGAATCCCATTTCAATTGCTAAACGGAATGGAAAAGACATTTATTATGAAAGTGGCGTAACCCCGAGAATATAAATGATCTTATGTATCTGCGATAACAATGCCGTGTTCTTACACCAATAACATCGGTTAAATTTGAGAACGTAATAGATTTATTGCTGTATCGTTGCTTGATCGTTTCAATGATGGTAATGAAAAACGTAAACGTGCGCGTTGAAAATAATATTATTTTCCCATTACCAACAACACGAAATTATAAGAAAAATGATTAATGGTATTCAGTTACTGCGCGAGTCCCGTTCACTGGTTTTTTCATGAATAAAAAGTAATGAATGATAATTGCAAATCTTATCATTTCTAAGAAGTCACCGCTGTAAATGTCAACTGAGAGTAAAGAAAGCCTTCTGATGACACATTCATCAATGTGACTCGAAAATAAATCGACTGTAGTGACCTACTTAAGTTATTTCTCTGAATATTAAAGGAAAAGTAGGCTTTTCTCTAATAAAAGAAAAATTTAGTTAGCGTAAATTGTTTGGAGTATGCGTACACGCCGTTGCAACTAATTTCTGTCGTTAAATTTCAAATTTATTTGAACATTATTAGAGTAATAATTTTGGAAATACAACAAAGTTAAGAAAACAGCTGAGTAATTGGGTTTCCCAAAAGTGACTGTAGCATTTTGTTTTTTAAGAACAAGAAAAAACACAAATGGTTTGGAATGTATATGATTTTTTTTTAGCTTGAAAGAAGGTTTACATGATTACAATTAAACGTGAAAGATCAGTGTCCATCGGGATTAACGAAAAATAAAATCCTAGAACCCGTTTTCGAAAACGCTTCATTTTTCTACGTTTATATATTTTTTAACAATAGTATATTTAATAACAATCCTATGTTTAATAATACATCTCATAAGGTACTCGATGAGACATTAACAATCATGATTTTAAATAGACTTAAAAGAACGATTCAGTTATATGGAAAATTACACACCGAACTCAATGTTTTTTTGAAAGGTGTTGCAATAGTAGTGCAATTTCGCGATGAAGAAATTTTGATGTAAAAGATAGTAATTAAATTGAGGCTTCCAGAAAATGTGTCGAGTATATAAAGAAGCGTAAAATGCTGGTGTATTATTTTCTCTGATATTGCTCTCCATTTATTAGCAATTGTCAGAGAACCGATGTTACTCGAGGCGAACTCGTAATAACAATGAATAATAATGAATACACAACCCGATACTATGATAAACGTAACGATTGTAGTTAGTTTCTAGTCACAAGATTTCAAATTACTTTAAACATATAAACATACAGACTACACTGAATCATGATTAACATCACGATTAATTAAATGCCACAGACAGGACAATTTAATTAACAATGTATATACTGACTAAACGTACCGAATCTCTAGAGGGACGAATTTTAATGAAATTCAAACTTAAAGGGACGTATTCTTAAATATCAAGGTCCTATTTATTTATGAATCAATCGAAGGAATTATTGCTAGTTTCTGAAATTTTGCTAGTTTCCTACTCTGCCAGTGAGACCTGGAAAGAGAGTGCTGGAACTTCCAGACACGTTCTTACAGACCAGTTTCTATAATCAAAGTGGATTCAAAAATATCAAAGTCCCA
>NC_071977.1:21570251-21573982 GCF_026283585.1 Hylaeus volcanicus
TGGGACTTTGATATTTTTGAATCCACTTTGATTATAGAAACTGGTCTATAAGAACGTGTCTGGAAGTTCCAGCACTTTCTTTCCAGGTCTCACTGGCAGAGTAGGAAACTAGCAAAATTTCAGAAACTAGCAATAATTCCTTCGATTGATTCATAAATAAATAGGACCTTGATATTTAAGAATACGTCCCTTTAAGTTTGAATTTCATTAAAATTCGTCCCTCTAGAGATTCGGTACGTTTAGTCAGTATATACATTGTTAATTAAATTGTCCTGTCTGTGGCATTTAATTAATCGTGATGTTAATCATGATTCAGTGTAGTCTGTATGTTTATATGTTTAAAGTAATTTGAAATCTAGTGACTAGAAACGAACTACAATCGTTACGTTTATCATAGTATCGGGTTGTGTATTCATTATTATTCATTGTTATTACGAGTTAGCCTCGAGTAACATCGGTTCTCTGACAATTGCTAATAAATGGAGAGCAATATCAGAGAAAATAATACACCAGCATTTTACGCTTCTTTATATACTCGACACATTTTCTGGAAGCCTCAATTTAATTACTATCTTTTATATCAAAATTTCTTCATCGCGAAATTGCACTATTGCAACACCTTTCAAAAAAACATTGAGTTCGGTGTGCAATTTTCCATATAACTGAATCGTTCTTTTAAGTCTATTTAAAATCATGATTGTTAATGTCTCATCGAGTACATTATGAGATGTATTATTAAACATAGGATTGTTATTAAATATACTATTGTTAAAAAATATATAAACGTAGAAAAATGAAGCGTTTTCGAAAACGGGTTCTAGGATTTTATTTTTCGTTAATCCCGATGGACACTTTGATCTTTCATGTTTAATTGTAATCATGTAAACCTTCTTTCAAGCTAAAAAAAATCATATACATTCCAAACCATTTGTGTTTTTTCTTGTTCTTAAAAAACAAAATGCTACAGTCACTCTTGGGAAACCCAATTACTCAGCTGTTTTCTTAACTTTGTTGTATCTCCAAAATAGTTACTCCAATTCAATTAAAACGAGCAATGCATTAAAGACATTCTAAAGCGAAAACAATTCTAAAAAATTCGCAAGTGTAGACTTCATATCGTCGAAGAAGAGGCGTTTGACTGTACGAGACGACCTACATATTATCCACGCATGACTACACTGATAGAGGACTCTCACATTTATAGGGTGAGCTAATTGTAGTCAACTGCAACACGTGTAAGCAATGCTCCGGAGCGTTTAAGCTCTCTTCCGATTAATTCAAGCTTCCTCAGTGTGACACAGTTATTAAGAATAACGATGATATTGCCGCGAAAGCGTGCGAATTTACGATTTAATATTTAAATGATAGTGCCACAAGGGTACGTGACTTTGTTAACGTGACGAGTTCTGGACTAATTACATTTCGTACTTTCAACAGTAACAGTAAAACCGTTACAGTAAACAACCATTATATTAATCTTAGTTTATAAATATAGAAAGTTTGAAAAAGAACTTTTGTCTTTCTTGTGGAAGTCTTTAAGTACTTATTCTAGAATATTTTCATTCATCTGTTTCTTTATCTAACGATGCTTTTTACTTCTCTTCATATTCTTTATCTTAACTTCTCGTTTCATACTTCATAATTGTATAAATAATGTTTTTTATGTGAACTTGTATTACTTAATTATTCGAGATATTATCAGCACGATATTAACGAGTCTATGTGTACAAGGTTTTTATGATTGTTTTCAGCCTGAAAATTTTTCACACGCACATTAATATCCTTTATACTAATTTTTATCTCGTTATAATTTTTTATTTATTCTGTTACCCATGTATATTTATATTCCGGGTAAATATATATTAGAAAAGGGTTCAAGAGAAGAAAGTCCAATCAATTTTCCTTCGCGTCTACTTTCTTCTATAATTAAATGTTATTCTAAGGCATCAACGAAAAACTATTTTAACTAAAAACTATTTTAGTAAAATTAATTGCAATGTATCGGAAGTTGTATAGACAATGCCATAGCCAATCGCTATGATTGTCAAATGAAAAATTTGTTGATTCGTTGTAGGAAAAATTTAAAAAATTTGTGTAAATTCTAGATTATGGAAACTATGTATTTATTATTTATTATTATATTGGGTCGTCCTAAAACAACCTAAAACGTCCTAAAACAACGTTCGTGCCATTTATACTTCTATTTCTCAAATTAATACGTGAAACATACTCTTAAGTGTCACAAGAAAAGATAATCTGTCTCATTTCACAATAGTTTCTCACCTCTCTCACATAGTCATTATATCGTTACTAGAACATTTCTGTGGTTTTTTTTATTAAATTTCGGCACAGTCTTCAGCACGAACTTATGGAACGACCTAATACTTGTCAGGAGATTTGGACAAAGTTGATCTGTGAATCAGTGTGAGTGCAAATAAATCCTTCTTGGATCACCATCATCGTACCTGTATTATCACAGACTCTGTCGATACCACGACATCTAGGTCGAAGACTTAACTGGAGAAAACACATCTGACAAAAAAGGTAACAGGTTTGAAGACATCTCAGAAAAATGGACCACAGTAATTACCGATAGAATCCAATCGTTCGATGCAAAGTAATTTTATATAGGATGTTTTGTTGCAAGAACCTTTAATGATTTAACGATAGATAGTACTCGATAGATACACTCGAGGAACATCGAAACAGCTCGTTTAACCACACAACTTCATCTTGTTACCGAGAAGTAGCAGAAAAACTAAGTTTGTCCAATTGATTTTCCTAGCAATGTTGACAAGCAATGCTTGGACTTTTACTTAGGAAGCCATTTAAGTGCAATTGTTTTTACTTCAGTTACGTACACAGCATGGACCGATAGTTTGCGGTCTTAAACCGAGTACTGTTTATTTATTTAGAGTTGTTAGATTTAAATATAAATTCAGTCTACAATTTAGGCATTTATATTTAAATTTAGATTTATTCTTCCTGAACCTTCCTCGATCTTGTATGTTGTAAGAAATTTCTCGAAATTTGTTGATTTAATGTTTTCAAATAACTGTTTCATTATAAATAAGAAAAACATCGAGCCTATCATTTAATTTCGATAAATTTCTTGAATAAATAAAAAGGATACGAATATTTAGGGGCTATATAAAGCACAATAACAAATACATGCCCCATTTATTTTATCGACAGAAATTTATTTAAGCGTAATGCAAACTTCACATGTTAGCCGCAAACTTTTGCACAGTACCATAAATCATTGAACGAGTCACTCAGGTGGGCTGCCATAAGTGTCACGTCCAGTATAACTCATTACTGTATATGTACCATCTCGAAACGAAAATAGAGAAGAAGTACTTGAACCTAACGATGAGTCAATCTCAAAAGTCTCGAGGAGACAGCCTTCGTGGACGAAATTGTAGGTCATCGCGTCAAGGCATTTAATATTTCCGTCGATGGCGAATATAACCGGTAGAGGGGACACGTCGAGCTAACGTAGACGTCTAACGAGCTCCAAAGTTGCACAGATAAGGAAAGACCTTGCTTTTCTCAACAAGGAAACCGTCCTAGCTGTATAGTTGCCCCACTTTCGTATGCAACGAGAACGCTGCACTTGGCCTGGCTCGTACGTACGCAGCAACTTGTGTACACATGAACGCGTACGTGTAATCGAAATACGCACAGACGCGAAAGCTATGAAAAAAGACGTCAAGTTCATCAGTTAGTTC
>NC_071977.1:21573992-21574412 GCF_026283585.1 Hylaeus volcanicus
GCGAAAGCTATGAAAAAAGACGTCAAGTTCATCAGTTAGTTCGTTTCTATTCCACGAGCAGAGATGGGTAAAACCCTAGGCTTCCAATACATCTGAAATTTGCCGATGCGTTTGTCTCGTTTCCTCTCTTCAACATTTTCCAATTCAGATTTATTCGAAACCTAGGGTTTTGCCCATCACTGTGACCTCGAGAGCTTCTTCCAGAAGATCGCACTTTTCCTAGAATCAACCGAGAGCAATTCGGTCGTGGGAACGGAAAGTTAATGATTATGTGAAAGAAGAGGCGACATATGGCGTCTAATGGCACATATTTATAAGAATTGATATAGGAAGGGGGATTCTGTGGATCTGTCGAGAATAAGTGGTGTCGAGAAGTCAACTTTTCAATTTGAACTTCTTTCTTCTTTGAATCCTTGTGTG
>NC_071977.1:21574422-21636889 GCF_026283585.1 Hylaeus volcanicus
CTTTTCTCTTCTTTGAATCCTTGTGTGGATGTGTCGAGAATAAGTGGGGCGGGGAGTCAACTTTTCAATTTGAACTTCCCTCTTCTTTGAATCCTCTCGTCTGCTGAATGGTTGTTACTTGTAATTAACAATTAAAAAATTTTAATTTTAATTTTACAATGGAAAGAAAAGCATATGGCTCATTATATGAGAAACAAGTACAGTTTATTTCCTCGTAAACGTTTCGAGTCTTGGTTCCAGGTCTCTTCGGTATAATGAATTATGAAATGAGACCTAACAAGTGGGTCGAAGTATTCTCTAAGTATTAATATAGCAAGAAGAACTATATAGGCGCGTTAAAAATAGCTACTATTAAAAGGAGTCTCACGTGGGATCGAAGTCTTGGTCTACCCAAGTAATTAAAAAAGAAAGAAGCTTGAAGAAGATTGTAAAATTTATTTTACAGTTTATTTAACAATTCAAGAAATATTAATTTGATAGGGTTCAATGTTTCGATTTATTACAGCTTTGACGAGACCAAGGTGATAACCGAGATGAAATGATACTTTTTTAATAAATGCAGGAAAATATAAAAAATAATTATTTAAAAGTGATATAAAATAATGAATGATGAGTAATACGGATAATCGATTAAACACCTTGTAGAATAAGTATTAGGTCGTTCCATAAGTTCGTGCTGAAGACTGTGTCGAAATTTAATTAAAAAACCACAGAAATTTTCTAGTAACGGTATAATGAATATGTGAGAGAGGTGAGAAACTATTGTGAAATGAGACAGATTATCTTTTCTTGTGACACTTAAGAGTATGTTACACATATTAATTTGAGAAATAAAAGTATAAACGGCACGAACTTTTAGGACGACCTAAAAGTTTCAAATGTTTCGATTGATAAAGTACATGGTTGCATGCGTAGAGATTGTCGACCAGTTTCGAAGTTTTCACGTCGCTTATTTCTCGATCGACGTATACGTTTCTCGAAAAGGAACAAACTGCGACCAGAAGTCGACCATCGTTTCACCGCGAAACTCGACACCGATGGCAACGAGGAAGAGCTAAGGTAAATTTAGCGTCGCGGTGAAAGAAATAAACCTGTAAACGGTAACAGCGATGCGGATCTGCAATCGGTATCTGTGGGTTAAGAATTTGGAAAAAACTGAAACGTGGAATAAATACGAACGGTTTACTTTGATCGATATCTTTGTTGATTAATTTTATACCAAGCAACGATTCTGGTTACGAGTATTAATGTGTATTCATAAATAATCGAAATTAATTGAAGAATTATGACGAAGAATTTTATGACTAGACTGCGAATCTTTATGCAAAATAAAATCTTCGCGAAAGTGCCTACAAATATATATATGCATGTCGAATTGAGTAACCTCCTCCTTTTCAAAGTCGGTTAAAAATTGAATCTAAATAGGAATTTATTTTATTCTGCAAATATTATAACATGAACTTTACTTTTAATCTTTTTTATATTCTTGCATATTGTTTGCATTTTGTAGTTTCTTGCACATTCAAATTTCTATAAACAAATTTCCTATAAATGCATAAAGATCCGCAGTCTAATTATGGCCAAAGACACATCTCTACGTAATCCTTGCAGTATGACATAATAATCTTATCCCAAGAATCCCCAAATAAGGGAGAACGTAGATTGTTTCAAGTGTATACACCCATTTAAAATCGCTAGTGTAAGAAATATTAACTTTCACGAACGACGACGTACTACGCTTTCGCAGTGCCACTCCCAATATTTCATAATAGACCTATCGGTTTTTCCCTCGCTTATTGAAACGTGCGAACGACGAGTCATTATTTCCCATAATTCCTTCTGAAATCATTCGATATCTCATGTTTTCTTAACTTTCAGAATATTTTATGTATGTTTCAAAGTACATTTGATAAGTATTTCAATTCATTTCACATATGGCAAGTACTATCTCAAAGATTTCTGTGTGAAATGAATTGTAAAAATTGCCAAATGTACTTTAAAACGTACCTAAAATATTCTCAAAGTCAAGCTAAAAATTAAGTAAATTTTTCTCTGTAAAAAAACAACATCCAAAACGCACAATATTTATTTTTCTTTTTAATGTGGATTCCCCAGATCGTAAACTTACCGTAGGAAACAGCTGATATCTCAAAGATTTCTGTGTGAAATGAATTGTAAAAATTGCCAAATGTACTTTAAAACGTACCTAAAATATTCTCAAATTCAAACAAAAATCCTGTAAATTTTTCTCTTTAAAAAACAAATCATGAAAAACGCTTAATATTTGACCTCTTTATGTGATTTGCCTCATTAAGCGGATAAAAGGTTCCTATCGTCGACAGCTCTCACGAAACGCTCGGTACACGCGAGAATTATACGAATTCTCGTACGTCGAACGTCTCGGTAGGCTTTTCGCATGGCGATTTGAATAAGCGGAAGGACGAAATGGTCGTTTTTGGTAATACCGACGATCCACGGCCGTGTTCCAAATCCTTGACTTCGCGCGAATACGCACACAGGTATGTAAGGAAACGGAGTCAAGAACGCAAGTAGCCGGCAACACGTATGAACACATTCGTTTTACCGGTTGTCTACCTGTTCTGGGTCAGTCGCGTGTGCAAGGTCAAATCCTAAGAATCTCCGGTGCCGCTCGAAGCTGAAGAGCCGCGAATCCTGCGCCGCGCCTACAGCGAAATAATCCGCGATTTTCCCTTCGATTCTTCGATCATTTTTACCGCCACTGATAACAAGTACTTTCCACTCTACTATCATTCTTAATGGAAAGTAGTCAATTTACTTATTTAACGTCTTTATTGAGTCTCAACACTTTATCTACCGCAATTTAAAAATGAATTTTCTATATTAGAGAGATCAACGACAGAGTGAAAACATTCCAGAAGCTAAACACCGGAATTGAAAAGTGTGTAACAGTCGAGCTTATAGGCTAAAGATTCTGTAAAATAAATGAATTTGAACTTGAAATAATTATAAAATAGTATATCGATAATTGTGATAATGAGACGAACTTGAGTTGAAATAGTGTCTTAAACCTAAAATATATACATAAAATAAACAAATATAATTTTCTTGTTCAACATCTTTATCGCGTCTTAACACTTTATTCACTGCAATTTAAAAATGAATTTTCTACATTAACATATGTTAATCTAGGCTGACATTATTTCCTCCACACTGTTACTAGATACATGGAAAGGCAAAGCTATTTCCAAAAAGTGAACATTGTAAATTGACAATCAACAACAGAGTGAAAACATTTCAGTAGCTAATCACTGGAATTGAAAAGTGTGTAACAGTCGAGCTTATAGTCTAAAGATTCTGTAAAATAAATGAATTTGAACTTGAAATAATTATAAAATAGTATATCGATAATTGTGATAATGAGACGAACTTGAGTTGAAATAGTGCCTTAAACCTGAAATATATACATAAAATAAACTAATATAATATAGCAGTAGTGGTGATGATAATATTAATATGTAACTGTAATTTATACCAATAAGAATAGCATAAAAGTAGAATAAGACATGAGATATGTCTCATGGTTTGAAATAGAATAGTCTGAGGTATTCCTTACTCTGAGATAAAGTACATCCTCGTATGTTAATCTACTTTTATTTCATTATTTACTAAATACTATTACTATGTTATATTAGTTCGTATGATATATATACGATTTAAAAAAATAGAAAAACTAAGAAGTTCGTACAATATATATTATATATACGATTTAAAAAAATAGGAAAATTAAGAAGCTAGAAGGAAGGAAAAAGTAGAGTATGTTGAGAAAATATTGAGAAAATAGGAAAACTAGGAAAAATTACTATAGCAAAATGATTTCTAAACGGACAACCACATGCGAGCCAAAATGTCGAAATGAAAGCTTGAAAATTAGTTCAGCTTCGGTGGTAAATAATTGGCAAAGCCCAATAAGGAGGTTCATTTTTGGTTGCACCAAATATCTTGTCGCTTAGTCAACGTACGTAGAACAATTAACCTTGTCAGGGTATTCGATATTACTAACACGTGACTCATTTACTTTCCCAGCAACGAGAGTACTATTATACAGCAATTAAATATAATTAACAGATACATTTAATTGACGTTAGATATAATAACTGCTTTTCTATTGCATCTTTTGAATAATATGAAAACCAATACTTTTTCACTTAATATAATTAACAGGTACATTTAGTTGGCGTTAGATATAATAACTGCTTTTCTATTGCATCTTTTGAATAATATGAAAACCAATACTTTTGCACATAATATAATTAACAGGTACATTTAGTTGACGTTAGATATAATAACTGATTTTCTATTGCATCTTTTGAATATTATGAAAACCAATACTTTTTCGCTTTGGTAAGTTGAACAGTTTTTAAGTTACTGCAAAATCTTATTAATCCAGATATTATTAATCCACATATTAATCCAGATATTACTCGAGTATTTCCGACGAATACAATTAACTTTATATATAGTTAAATTTGAAAAAGAAACATATACTAACTCTACACGTGTAGGAAACTATTTAATCCTGATATGAGAGTGATACACAGGTTGGATTATCTGTATGGAGCATTGCAGAAAACTTTTAAGAAGATGATAACGATATCTAGGTTAAATAAACATTTTTTACTCGGATTAATGTTGATATATTAGATGTAAAAATTAATTCGTGTCTTTATATTGAATAATTTATAATTCTAACAGATATACATACTCGTCATTTTGTTAAATTGTAAACCTTAAGACACCGAGTTCAAATTAATTGTACTTTCAATATATTCATAATTACGAAAGAAGAAATATTATTGAGGCGTGGATAAATGAGCGGTAGATGCATCGCATGGTGTAGGCAGGAATTGGGTACCACGTAAAGACTGAATTAATGTTCATAAAGCAGCAATGGACGACGTGGGTTACATAAAATTTATCGACAAGCACATAAGAAAGTATGCTAGACTAATTGGTACGTAGAATTTATGGTATGGCATAATGATTCAATGATGCCTACCCGTTATGTACGTTGGAGCACAGTTTCAAACCCAACAAAGGTGAAAACTTGCATTAGACAATAAGAAAATTGCTTCAGGAAACGTTTACTATCGTTTTATTGAAATACATTTTCTTTATATAAATTTTTTGTATTTTATTTTATTGAAATACATTTTCATTAGGTACACCGTAAAGTAATGTCGTTTCTTTTACATTATATTCAAACTTTCCAATAAATTTCTATCTTTAATTCATTATATAATCGCCCTCATTGTTAGCAGCCTTTTGTCACCTAGTGTGCAAATTTTCAATGCCAGAAAAATCAATAAGCTGATAAATGATAAGCAAGTATTTAAGATGGCTTTCCAATCCACCTAATATAAATTCGTTATCTGTCGATGCAATTTACAGATAGAGCGCATTGCAATTTTTTTTTGGTATTCTTAATAATAGAAAAGTAACTTTTCTTTACCATGTGATTTTCCTTGGAATTTTCATTACAATTTCTTTGTGTACTCACGTGTACGAGTTTTATACTTAAAGAGTGATAGTTAATTCACGATTAAGCGATTGTCTTACGATACAAGAACTTCGCTAGAAACACGATAAGTATAACCAGTGACAACGGAGAAATAAAAATTTAAGCGTCCTGATTCCCTGACACATAACAAATTATCTTATCCATATCAGCGCGAATTCTTTAACGCGCGTTTATACCATAAATGGTGTTTCTGTTATTGTATATTTCCATTGTTCGATGACGAAAGGAGTTACCACTTAAGTGAAAGAAAATCATCGCAGCATTTCGAGTTTGTGGTATTATTACCTTACAACATCTCTGTAATTTCTTGTAAATAATGTTTTAAGATTGCATAAACTCGAAGTGAATTTTTGGTCATTTTTATTGCGAGGTCGATGTAGATCTATTGCGACATATGCTACGTAAACTAAAGTTAGAAATGATTGAATATAAAGGCATGGAATTAATTTCTACAACCTAATACATAGTGGTATGTCTTTGTAATTAGAGGGAGGAAGAGTAAGCTAATTTATCGATAAAATTAATTAATTTCTCCACTGTAATAATTTCGACATGTTATGGAAAAACTTGCAGTGTCTTTATCTATTTTATTTTTTATAAGAGAGAATAAGTGGGTCAGGATAAAAATTAGCATACTCAGAGGTCTTTTAACATTAAAATTATCGAGTTCAATGTAAATCTATTATCATCTATAACGTAATGAAATCAAGAGTAAATATTTCTACGTAAACTAAAGTTAGAAATGATTAAATATAAAGGCATGGAATTAATTTCTACAACCCAATACATAGTGCTATTTTATTGCATTTTCTTTGATTAAAGATGCAAGCATTTCCTCGGCCGTACATACTACCGAATGTTGAGTTTCGAAAATATTTTATCTATTAATTTTTTATTAAACTTGAAGTACTCAAATTATGTGTAAATTCTAAAAACAATTCTACGATCAAGCTACCGATAAGCACTAATATGATACGACTTGAAAAGTACATTTGAAAAAATAAAAATGTTCTACATTCATTTAGCCGTGAGAAATTGCAAAATTGTTGTAGCAAACAAATTGTTCGTAAACCATACTCGTGTTTTAAAATCAAAATTTATATATGCTGGGTTAATAAATGAACCGGACCACCAATCTCTCAATAACGATTATAAGTTTTATTAACGATAGAACGTGGTCGCCGGTCATGGCTCGACTAGACGCATGAAACAAAAAATTCGCCTAGAAACAAAAAAGGCTAGCACACACGTACCTCATACGGTGGCACGTAGATATTTCGCGGCATTTTCAACAATATATACATATATATAAATAATAATAATAAAGAATATATACAGGGTGAGGGTGTTAAACTGTTACAGAGCGATGATGTCTGTAGTGGGAATTAATTAATACATTAATTATCGGTATTATTCGCGACTAGTAGCGAGCTAATCGGCTGCGATATAGTAATAACATCTCTAATCATAAGAATAAATGCTACGTCATAAGATTACAAGAAAGATTATAAAGTCAGCTCGATACGTCGCAAAATTTTCCTCAGTCTCTTAACACGTTCACTGCCAGACTAATACTCTTGAAAATTTCTACTGTGATTAAATTTTATTTACAGACTATTGGAAACTGCGTAATGAAACATTCATTGTGGTATTTAGTTGTGTAACTTCATCAAAGTTCAAGCATTTCATTACAATTCATTTTCTCTGACACTTAACTTTCAGAATTAATTTTCGTACTTTTTCAGTAAAAAGCACTGTCACCCATATATGGGTGACGTAGCGATCAACGTGTTAAACAAACAGATTCACTCCGAAAACGAATTTACATATCTCCTCCATCCACGAGTGCGCCTCTATTATCGCCACCATTCTTTCCTTATCATTACATCAGAAGAATGCGACAGCACTAGATTACAACTGACGTGACAGATAAACTTACACGCATACACACAGGTACACACAATTTTTCATATACCAAATAAGGAAATTGTAAATGACAAAACGAACGTCATGCAAACGCGAACGTCATGCGAATAAACGATGAATGAATAATACGCGATTCCAAATAACAGCAGGCTCCGTTCCAAGAGCAAATCAATATCTTGAATCATCGACGAATTCCCGAGTTGAAGTTTCAACCGTACACGCGAATAACAGGTCCGCAATCTGTGTGCACCGTCCATTATCATTTTCTTTATCGTCAGCTGCTCGCGACGACGTCACTGTTTCTCGATCTGACGAGTTATAAGTCAAGACTAAATATAGTGATCGCGTATTATCCCGCGTCTCTGACCGGATTCCTTGCATGCTTGGCAATCGCCGACAAGGACTGCTACTACGGCCAGAAATTAACCGTGAAGAAACTCACCTCTCGATGCGATCGTTAATTATTATTATTGTTGGAAATATGAGGGAGCAGAACATTGCAGTGTCTGGTTGGGCAGAACATTCCAGTGTCTTTATCTATTTTATTTTTTATAAGAGAGAACAAGTAGGTTAGGATAAAAATTGGTATACTCAAAGGTCTTTTAACATGAAAATTATTGAGGTCAAAGTGAATTTATTATCATATATGCAGCTATAACGTAATAAAGTCAAGAGTAAATATTCGTACGTAAACTAAAGTTAGAAATGATTGAATATAAAGGCATGGAATTAATTTCTACGACCTAATATCATGTCTTTGTAATTAGAGGGAGAAAGAGCACGCTAATTTATCAATAAAATTAATTCTCCATTGTAATAATTTTGACAAGTCATGCAAAAACTTGCAGTGTCTTTATCTATTTTATTTTTTATAAGAGAGGATAAGTGGGTTAGGAAGACAATTAACACACTTACAGGTCTCTTAATGTTCTAAGCGAAGTATGTTCGTTTCGCTGATAATTAAGGAACTTTATGCCAAGCATCTTTTGATTTCAAGTCCTCGTCAGGTGCTAAAGAGCTTAATGCGCCATCAATAATTAGTACGTACAAGTGCACGAAACAAAGAAAACGCGAAATAACGGGTAAAATTGTTGGTTCCTCCTTGTTTTAGAACATATGAAATTCAATGTCCCGATTTCAACACGCCACGAACGAAATGATTCGTTAGAAGAACATTCGCCGATATAATAATTTGCGGCGTTCAATTAAAATCTGTATCTCGAATCTTCGGAATTTATTAACAATAATTGGTTTTCACGTTTATCAAATTCTTTGGGCGTTATTGCTAACGACGATTTAATTTCTCATTTTCAATGAGACCAAATCATACATTATTTATTACATTAGCTTGATATTTCAGGCTAATTTGAAACTTTTCGAATAAATTGATATTTAATGTTTTACTAACTGGTGATTCTAACGTTTTATTGCTGTTCCAATAGGAACATATTAAAATGAACATTTCAAGCTTTCAACGAGGTTATTAAGGCTTTATTTCGATCTAAAAAGATGTATACATAACGAAAAGTCACAAGGAAAATATACTTAATGTTATGTGGAACGTAAATAAAATAATAAAAAGATGTGGAAAAATAGATATTTCGAAGGCTACGTGTCATACTTATACTCATACTGTAGTAAATATCGTCAGATTTATGTGTAAACGAAAACTATGGAGTTTATACAGACTATTTAAAAATCTTATTATTCACAAGGGATGGTAATACAACAAGAGACTTAAGTAGTACTTTGATTCCCTTTGAAACGCGTGTAACACATTCTTCGTAAATGCTTCTTAGTTTCTCTTGGCAAGAACAAAGGAACTCCTCTTAGGCACTTCTGCTCTTCTTAAGGTACAGCCAAGAGGCTGTTCATGCGTAGTACTTGAATTGTTATTAAGTAGGGGGTTGAAAGATTCCCTGGCAATTGTTTGATCGTGTAGGATACTCTTTGGTTGCCTTTAGGTAAAAATTTAGGAGTAGACTTCTCGATTTCACTTCGAACCATTCTTCTTTCATTCTTTTGTAAGTTTTGTGGCACTAATTTGTTTGTTTTGTAAGTTTTGTGGCAGTTGTTGTTCACAGTTGCGTGACTCGTTACCATGTTCATACTTTAATGCGAGAAAATGGCTGGTAAATATTTCTATTTAAGCGAGAGTTACAAACAGAAAGATAAATAATGAATAAATAATATATGATTGAGTATAGAGGCACAGAATTAATTTCAACACCTAATATATAGATTCATTATAATGGAAATCAGGTTGGGAACTTGGAAGATTGCTAATTTACCCCAGAAAGTCTCATGTAAATCTTTTTACCCAAACTATAGTTATAAATAGACTGCAGAAGCTTATGCAAATGCATATTTTTATAGGAAATAATTAAAAGAATGGGACCTAGATAGAAATTTCTTTTGAAATTCGAATACTACAAAGTATTTTATATATGTGTACACAGCGAATATTCTGTAACATGCAAATATATTACTTATTATACTACATTTTATTCAAATTTGTCGTGCATATTTTGCATATTTTTCGTGCATAGTTTGGATAATAAACTTCCGCAGTATAGTTATAAACTATTGAATATAAAGTTACGAAATTAGTTTCTGCACCAAATATATAACAAGAAAAAATGTCTCCTCGCGCATTATCAATGGCATAATAATCACCACCTAATAATCTCCCAATTCTATTACTCAGCCAAACGTCGCGAGACCAAACCCTGATACGACACCTTCGGTAGGTCCATTCATTTTTTCGTGAATGAAAAAATTCGCGCAAAATTGCGGTACACGAGGTCTTTGACCTCGTTACGATGATTCCCGATAGTTTCCACTGTCTGGACCGAATGCACGCGGATAGTCCGATGAGAAAGAGGCCTTGAGCACTCTTCTGGGTGGGTGCGTTGAACTTACCGTCGCATTCCGTATTGATTTCGGTGGCACTGCGCGACTGGAGCCAGACGTTACCTACGGCACGTGTCCGCGTAGGGCAGACACGCCCAATCCCCCAGCATCGTACAGGGATCGCAGGAGCAGATAACACAGAAATCGAGAGGATCTCTCGGAAAAACTACATCACTTTCACTGAAAACGACTAATAACCAAAAGTAGCGACATAAGCGGCTTACATTATTCTTTTGGCAGAGACAGAGTCTTACAGGAGGTCTCGAGGGACCTAGGCTAGGATGGTAGGATAAAAGAGGGATCGGAGGAATAGGTACTCCAGAAATCGAGAGGATCTCTTGCAATACTTGGAAAAACTACGCCACTTTCACTGGAAAAGAGTCGATGACTACAATGATCTCTTGGGAAAACGACATCGCTTTCACTGAAAAAGGGTCGATGACTAAAAGCTGAGACATAATCTATTAATCATTATCCCTATGCCAGATGGAGCATAGTAGGACGAAACAGAGATCACAGGAGCGAATAGAGCAGAAATCGAGCGAATCTCTCGGAAAAACTACATTACTTTCATTGAAAATGGCTCAGCCTTACACGAGTAAGGCTCTAGTTAGACATGTTAGGTCTCGAAGACCTAACCCAGGATCATAGGACGAAACAGAGATCGCAGGAGCAGATACTCCAGAAATCGAGAGGATCTCTTGGAATTCTTGGAAAAGCTATGCCACTTTCACTAGAAAAGGGTCGATGAAAAGCTGAGACATAATCAGTTAATCATTATCCCTATGCTAGATGGAGCACGAAACGTAGGACGAAACAGAGATCGCAGGAGCGAATAGAGGAGAAATTGAGACGATCTCTTGGGAAAACTACATCACTTTCACTCAAAATTGCTAAGCCTTACACAAGTAAGGCTCTCGTTAGACATGTTAGGTCTCGAAGACCTAACCCAGGATCATAGGACGAAACAAAGATCGCAGGAGCAGATAGAGCAGAAATCAAATGGATCTCTCGGAAAAACTACATCACTTTCACTGGAAAAGGGTCGATGAAAAGCTGAGACATAATCAGTTAATCATTATTCCTATGCTAGATGGAGCATCGTAGGACGAAACAGAGATCATAGGAGCGAATAGAGGAGAAATCGAGAGGATCTCGTGGAAAAACTACATCACTTTCACTGAAAACGGCCGATGACTAAAGCCAGCGACATAATCGGTTAATCATTATGCCGATGGCACGGAGCCTTACGCAAGGTCTTGAAGACCTTGAACGGGGACCTTATTTGGTAAGCAAGGTCGAGGCTTCGCGGACCATTGGGTTTTCAGGCCGGCCACAATGCGCTCCACCTTACACGGATATCATTCTTCCTATTGTGGACTTGTCGCGATAATTAAGCTCTCGATCGCAAAAGTAAATACGGAATGGCTGCCACGATACCAGTTCGGTCAACGAAGGTTGACGTCAACGCGTGTTGTTGCATTACAGACTAGCGAAATGGTTTGGAATTACGTTGGTTAATTTAACTTGTGACGAAGTCGATTATGTTGATTAATGTGAAATGTGACAAAGTGTATTTCTAATAATAATAATAATAATACATGTTTGTTATACCGCGCTTCTGTTATAACGAACTATATGTACAGTAAAAATAATAATGCATCGTTCTTATACCAATTTTTTGTTGTAAAAAACTATACAGGGTGGTCCAAGTATATGTAACAAGTCATAACTTCGTTATTAGCGCGCTCAGAGAAAAATGTCAAAGAGAAAGATGAATGATTCAGTCCTAGGTTGCATTAATTTCTTTTAAATGGAAATGCATATTTTTTTTTTATAAATTGAACCCCTTCGTCATTCTACGTAAATAAGTATTAATAATTAATTCATGAATCACAATTACCAAATTTGAATTGTATCCAAGGCCGTTTTCTCCGTCTCTCTATTAAGCAGACACAGTCTAAAAAAAATTATCCAATATTAGAATAACCCAGAGGGAAGTGACACATAACTTAGAGATGTATCCAATATAGGACCGTGGGATTCTAGTCCGTTAAGTTGGAAATCCGTTAAATCGAAGTTTTACCGTATCGCATTTTTTGTTGGTTACCGTTCCAACCCAGTGGAATAGAGTACTATAAAAGTAACGTCGTGAAGCAGCGTTTCTCATACTTTTTTTTATTCACAACCATCCTTCTCGCGATATATTTACAGTACACTTTAATTTTTTAGGGCTCAACACAAAAATAATACTTGCGTATACAAACTTTATTTACTTCGTTTCATTTTTCTAAAACTTTTAATTATAATTTGGGACACAGAATTATACATTAAAGTACGAACCTTCTAAGTACTTAACCTGATCTCTATTACAATGTATCTACCCACACACAATTATTATTTATTAAATATTATTATTATTATTATTATTATTATTATTATTATTATTATTATTATTATTATTATTATTATTATTATTAAATGTTATTCTAGAATTGTTATAACTACTTGTTATACTTATAACCTGTAGAAGAGAAATAATGAGCAAAATTGTATGTACTTCGTATATGTAAATAAATTAGCCATCAAGTTGAGCCTTAGAAATGAACATTTTTACTTAAACTAGAATTATAAAAAAAAAATAATACATAATTGAATATAAAGGCAAAGTTTCTTATTCGCCATCTAGAACGCACATAAAAATATGCTCATCTGCGTGGATTTCTAGTCGAGCAAGCTTTTCCTTTAATATGTCCAGTAATTAAATAAAAATTTTCAATTCAAAGAATAATAATATATTAGTTCAAGTAGTTCTTTTGAATAAATGAATCATTTTTACACGGAAATATACTCTTCATTATAGAAAGTCAAAAGGAATTCTCAATTTAGGGAGATTTCAAGTGCATCTACCAAGGATATCACAAGCATGTGACAGTTGGGCACTGACTTGAATGTGTCGAGGTTAGGTTAGACTCCAGCAAGGCAGCCCATCCGCCCATGTGGCACATTAGTCATCGTCGTGTATTTAAATTTCACGCACACACCACGTAGAACGATTACTTTTAAAAGGCATGAATAACGTAAACGTCGTGCACTTATAAAATTCTATGTAACAATAAAAAAAAAAAAAGGATAGAATGCAGTAATTTGAGAAATTCGCATGTACGAGGAGCGAGTGTAATACCCGGTACGATTTCTTGTCAGACACAAATGATTCATCGATTGTGTCATCGAAGTACTATGTATTTCGTCAAAGAGGCGTGACAGGTGTATATCATAAGAGCATTATGACTTTTTACAACGTGTAACAAGAACCATGTTTATTTAATGCATTCTTCGAGTAAACACCGATAAATAATAAGTAGACATAAGAAATTGAAGTAAAAAATGAAATTCAGAACGCGTCTGGTATTTCTGAAGAAACTCCAGTAATAAACGACTAGAAAATCCGTCGTAAAATAGTTAAAAAAAAATGTTCAGACCTGTCAAAGATTTGTGAAAGATATCACTAAGACGTAATCATAAACTTTTCTTTGAAGTCATAATCTCTACAACAATTATGTACGTCAACGTGCAATAATGACATATCTATCATACATCAGTAAAAATTCTACTGGTATCTACCTACAATAATGTAATTTAATTATGGGAAGTCGTGATAGCCATATTCGATAAAAAATATTATATTCAACAAATAATTTTGTAATACATATTATATATATATATATATGAACATATATACACATATTATATATATGTATATATATATTCATGTATATTATATATACACATACACTTTCAAAACTAATTAAAATACTTTCCCAATACATTTAAATCCTACATTCACAATTTGTCCAAAACAACGTTAAAAAAGAATTACTATTTAGCAAAATTCAAGTGAAAGCCACGAGTCGTAATCCAAATTCTAAAATTGTGCAAATGTACAATTATATGTTTATTAAACAACGCGTAGAACGAGCGTACTTTGACGTTTTCGTCACCACGTGGTTTCCCGTCACAAGTCCGGTTTGCTGTAGTAGACTGCACGACATGCGTATCGATTTTGAAGCAGACACTGCACTCACGTACACTGTAGCATCTCCCCATCGGACGAACACAAACACAGCGAGATGGGATCGTAGCGTAGGGCTTATGTGACGTGGACTAGTCCAGTGCACCCTTATCCGCGCCCTTGAGTCTATTTTTAGCTTCTGTTTCATGAAAAAGGCGGCCGAGATGGCACACACCACATATTAAGTGGGAGGATGTGAAACAACTTCGTTTGGTCATTCAACGGGAGCTTTTCTTTCCCTTTTTTTGGAAAAACACATACGTCGTTTTATTAACAAACATCATCTGCCCTACTGCAAAGAGAAATCTGACGGTTGGATATACGTACTACGTAATCAGACCTGACCCAGTGACGATTTTAGTCTGTTCTTGCAAATTGCACTTCTGCAGAATGAATTTCAACTAGTAGTATGTGTGATGTATTATAATGTGAATGTTGGATGAATGTTAATATTTAAAACCACTAGGTATGTTTATACGTTTTATAGTTGCCAGTTATGTTTGTGTTGGTAATTTATTGATTATTCATTCATTTTGTATTTTGTATTGCGATTTGATTTTGTCTATGATATGTTGTCTGTTGTCTTTGAATTTTGACAGTTTTACGTCGAACCTCGAAATAAATATCCTTACATATCGTAGAAGAGAAGGAAATTGTAGGATTGGTACCGAGACTTTTTATAAATGAATATCAATACTACATTATTCCTTCACGAGTATTTTGACAAGTTGTGTGAACGTGTTTAAAAACACGATAAATAATCTGCTAATTTTTCGTTTGCTTTAAATTCACCACTCCCTTCGAGTATCCCATTCTACCTGACTCAGAAATATACCTGGAGGAAGGACAGACGAAATTCTTGGAATCATTTGAGCAATGCTCGTCACATTACGTGCAAGATACGTGCATCGCGTTTATTGCTTGCATAGCAATATTCTTATCGATACAGTTAACAATTCGATGAAGTTTTACTTTTTAATACTCGTGAAACTTACGTAAAATCCTGCAATGGAAAGAAAGCAGGAAGCTACACTTATATGCATTATGTCACAGACGAGATAAGTGACATACGGATTCGTTTATTATTTAAACGTATTTGCAAACTATTTAAGGATTTCTGGAATTATTTTAGTAAAATAAACGTACCGTGCATAATTGTAATGAATAAGACGAATATGTTGAATGTAGTGAGTATGATGAACATGTTAAATGTAATAGACGCGGTGAATATGATAGACACAATGAATATGATGAATGTCATCAGTGTGATAGATATAGTGAATATAGTGAATATACTGAATATGTAATTATATAGAACGATTCGCTGATATCGAAAAGAGATAATTATTTTTTGATGAAAAGAATGCTTATTATATTCCTATCTGTGTTTTCAGTTACATGAAAATTTTATTAAAAATTGTACGCTGCAGATTACGCGCAAGCATGCATTAAAAACGATTCAGGGACTGGCGTTACGGGTCCCGTTAAATAAAAGAAAATGTTGACGATTACAAAGTATGTAACGAAACTTTTTTTCTGACTCATCTTATACCTACTGCCGGTACTGGTTCGCACGCGCGCGCACACACAAAGAACGTCGTAATCTTCGCATACATTTGTACGCACACTACCACAAGAAGCTCTGACGGTTAGTCAGGAAAGCCCTTACGCTAGTGTACGCTTCCAGAAGGCATTATGCTCCCCGTATCGTACAGTTTGAAGCGGCATTTGGAGAATCTAGCCGGCAGCCGGCCAACGGACCAATCACCGAGCCGCTTTCGTTTTATGCCCATATATGGCAAGAGCTGTGAATCCGCGTAGTGGGGGCAGCCGGCTGGGCGATTCCATTCCGAGACAGGGGTGTTCCATGAAAATGATATCGTGAAATACGACGTTAAAATAAACAAATGACCGTAAAATCATCGATAAATCGAACCCTTGTTCCACGACGAATCATGTTTTATCCGTAAATTTGAGAAACACGACGAAAAAACATGCGATACGCACGATCGTTTGGAACAGTAACAGCGTGTATGCCGACCACACCTTTAGGCGAGTCCATATGACACGGTACCGGCCACGATCTCGCTCACAGTGCTTGCAACTCGCGGCTCTCGAGTCTCGTTTAGTCGTGCCGATAGTAACCTCGCAGTGCACCTTTCCCGATTAACAATCGACCATTTCTCCGGTTGCTTTCCGTTTCGAAGGGTGAGTACTCGTACAATTTGTTGTGTTTCGTTTAAGTTTAGTATTAATTCGATGCGTTTCGCGGCGATCTGTCATAAAATTTCAACGCCGAAATGATTGAGGACAAATGCCGGTTAAACGAAGCAGCCATGATGGCAGGGCGTTGCTCTCGTGGTTTCGAATCACGGCGACGTAGCGTCGGTTTTCTGAAAAAATTCACATTTTACCGTGATTACTGTTCGAAAAGAGAGATCGTACCGGAACGATCCGACAGGTTGTCGTTGTCAAGTGGTTCCTGACGTATACGCTCTACGAGGCAGGTGGTCGCGACGCGGTCGTTTATTAATAGCAGTATACTGTAGAGGTAGAGCGTTACGGCACTAACCTACGATTATGCTTGCTCGTACTACGAAATACCAGCACTAAATCTGCCACCGGTTGAGAAATTAGAATATTAACGGACGTAGAAATATCGACGACGTACTTATATCCTATAAGACGCTTCGGAGTGTGAGTATATGCTTTAACGTTACTTCGAGGTCATTGCCTATAATCTTCTTTTATTATTTCTATCTACGCGCGTGGTAAAAGTATCGATAAAACTCGTTTGAATTTTACAAAATACATTACCGAAGTACAAAAATGGTTGGAATATTAACTCAAACAGTAACAGTGATGGGCAAAATTCTAGGCTTCGAATAAATCTGAAGTTTGCCGATATGTTTGTCTCGTTCCTTCTGTTGAACATTTTCCAAAGAAGGAAACGAGAGAAACACATCGGCAAACTTCAGATTTATTCGAAGCCTAGGGTTTTGTCCATCACTGAACAGTAACTAGTCGTCACATATTAACACCTTCGATCGATTCCCTTATAACGCATGAAAAATCGCGCAATAGTCTATTCGCGACGATTAAGTAAATTTTCTTAAATGCTTTGTATGAAAGTTCAGCGCGATACTGAAACGAGAGCGCTGGAATCGTGTGATTTATGCACATTTAGCTCGCAAGGGAAGTAACGAAAGGAATGTATGCCTGTATGCCGGAAACGATTATTTATTGTTCGAATGACAAAAAAAATCGGTCGACATTGAATGTGATCGGTGCAGAACTTTCGTAGCGGGGGGGAAAAAGAGAACATTGGTAAGATCGAAGATGTGCGGTTCGGTCAATTTAGTGGATGCATTCACGAAGGGTGGTGAGACACACTTCGAATGCTCGGTGAAGGGCGTGGGGGAATATAGCGGGGAGGAGGGGTAAACCCCTCCGTGGCAGAGCACTTCCATATATGGTAAAGAAAGCCAGGATTGGCCGAGGGTGTCCTGCCCTTATTGGCCGATCGTTGGGTAGTGGGGGCCTCGAACAACGACTCTGTTCATATAATACACCGCGAGCCGGCTGTCAGCTACACTCTGTGTTTGGTGCTAGATCAGTCGGTTGTGCAGCAGTGTCACATCCAGAGACCCGGAGCTCCCTAACTTGTACATACAATTTTTTTTTATACGAAACTTAAAAAAAAAACGTAAGTCACCATCCCAAAGTTCAGTGATACTTAAATCATATTATCATTAGATCGAACGAAATTAAACGAACAGTGCTACGGATCATAGACAGTGTGTGGGCGATAGCTAAAACGGCTGGTGGTCGCTTTGTACGTCCGAACGTGGATTTACGAATTGAGTGGGTGGCGTTAGGCGTAACGTACCATTGTGGTGCCATATTTAGTGTGTTTTGTGTTGCATTCCCTAAATCGCAATAGGATTAGTGTACGTTTTGCGGTAAAATCGTTCGAAAATTTACGCCAGTGATTGCGTGTGAACGAAACGGATCCTTTTCACGGAGATATGCCGGTTTTACGTTGTAGAGAATTCTGCGAACGAAATATTCGCTATATCGTATTCTGTCAAAGTTCAGATTCGTTATTTCTTTCGAGCTCTATCGATTCAAGCACCATGTTTAATCCTGGATTCGTAACATTCTATTGAAATTCGCTGTTTGAAAGCATATGCCGGATATTGACCGTTTAACGCCGGGGAAGGGCGGGGCAGGGTGTGATTCAGTAACGGCGGTTTACGGAACGTCTAGAACCTTCGCGATTCTGTTTCATTTTCCATAAATGCTTTTTACTTTTTGTAATATATGAAACTTATTATTTTTTTTGAAACTATTAAATATATTAGCTACTTGCATTTACTTTTTCTTATCTGAATGGCATAATGGATGCTACGTGTCTCACGACGCCATCTTGAAAATATTTGAAATGTTGCTTCACAGCACATGGCATTTACCGAGCCAACCACTTTCATTGTACAAGAACGAATAAATAAGTTCGCGTCTTTTGAAATCTTACTTCTATATTTGGTTGTATGTTAATATTTTAATTGGTAAAGTTAACTGCGTTATGAATTATGGAGCACAACTCTTAATAAGAGATTGTATTAACAATTTATGTACAAGACAAGCTTTTCAGTTATTCTTCTACTATAAATAAAATTTTTAAAACAAACTCCAACTGTCTCTAAACACAGTAAATTGCATGCAATTGAAGAATAAACTAAGTTCTAATTTAAATATTTCAAGTAAAGATTAGTTAGAAACATACATCTCACTAATAGAAATATTGAAATAAATAGATAATTTGAAATATGAACTGAAATCACCGAATGCAACATTTATTTCTACAAAAATTGAAATAATTAAGTTAGAACTTAGTTTACTTTTCAACTGCATGCAAACTTAAATATTTCAAGTAAAGATTAGATAGAAACATACATCTCACTAATAGAAATAGATATATTGAAATAATTGGATAATTTGAAATACGAAATCACCAAATGCAGCATTTATTTTTACCAAAATTCATGTTTTATATTTCAATTTAAATACCAAGTAAAGATTGATTGAAATACGCATGTATTTAACAGAAATTTGAATATTTCTCATTAACTAAATACAAAAGACATGGATTTTAATAAAAATGAGTAGCTGCAATCAGTAATTTAATCTAAGATTTTATAATGAATTATTGCCCAACGTCAAACAGAATGAAATTAAAACCTTTGTTTTTTTGCAGATAAACTAACAAACCAAACATGTGTGACGAAGAAGTTGCTGCACTCGTAGTTGACAATGGATCCGGTATGTGCAAAGCCGGTTTCGCCGGAGATGACGCGCCTCGAGCCGTCTTCCCCTCCATCGTCGGCAGACCTCGCCATCAAGGTGTCATGGTTGGAATGGGGCAGAAGGACTCCTATGTTGGAGATGAGGCCCAATCGAAGAGAGGTATCCTTACCTTGAAATACCCAATTGAGCACGGTATTGTCACCAACTGGGATGACATGGAGAAGATCTGGCATCACACATTCTACAATGAGCTTCGAGTAGCCCCCGAGGAACATCCAGTTCTTCTTACTGAGGCACCCCTCAACCCTAAGGCTAACCGTGAGAAGATGACACAGATCATGTTCGAAACGTTCAATACGCCCGCTATGTACGTCGCTATTCAAGCTGTACTTTCGCTGTACGCTTCCGGTCGTACCACCGGTATTGTATTGGACTCCGGTGATGGTGTTTCGCACACTGTGCCAATCTACGAAGGATACGCTTTGCCTCACGCAATCCTCCGTTTGGACTTGGCTGGTCGTGATTTGACCGACTACCTCATGAAGATCCTCACGGAAAGAGGATACTCCTTCACCACTACGGCCGAACGTGAAATCGTCCGTGACATCAAGGAGAAGCTCTGCTACGTCGCTCTGGACTTTGAGCAAGAGATGGCAACTGCCGCTTCATCATCGAGCTTGGAAAAGAGCTACGAGCTTCCGGACGGTCAAGTCATCACCATTGGTAACGAAAGATTCCGTTGTCCCGAGGCTCTCTTCCAACCATCCTTCTTGGGTATGGAAGCCTGTGGTATTCATGAGACCACTTACAACTCCATCATGAAGTGCGACGTCGACATCCGTAAGGACCTGTACGCCAACACTGTCCTTTCCGGAGGTACCACCATGTATCCTGGAATCGCAGACAGAATGCAAAAGGAAATCACTGCCCTAGCTCCATCTACTATGAAGATCAAGATCATCGCACCGCCTGAGAGGAAATATTCCGTATGGATCGGTGGATCAATTCTTGCATCTTTGTCCACCTTCCAACAGATGTGGATCTCTAAACAGGAATACGATGAATCTGGACCATCCATCGTCCACAGGAAGTGCTTCTAAGCGCATCTTTGATATTCCTCTTGCATACTATCATTCCCCGAACCCCGAGAGCGGCCTCTGTCTCGTTTCACAGGCGGACGTAACATCAACTTCCGCAATAATTGTCCTTTGGTTCCTCCGGGGCGAAGGTAGCTTCTTTCGATTCGGATGTACGCGGGACATAATTAGCGCAGAGGCAATCCTAAACATCTTTGCTCCATTCATTTTTCATCATTTAATTAGACACTATTATATCTTAAACGTACCTCCCGAATTCCTAAACATCCTTCTATCCCTATCGAATCCTTTGTATTATATATTCAAATAACATGCCTACGGTAGCTTCTAGCTAACCACCCTCACGAAAACATCTTTTTTATGACATCGCGATGTTTACACTCTACAATAAAAAAAAAAAAATAATTTCTTTTCTTTTCCTCGCGTATGCTGTATTTGCCAATTTAATGTTCGCGAGTTTGAGCTGAAAAACATTGCGTAAATTATTTCGAAGTATCGTTCGATGCAGAACGAATCCGTTATCGAGGATACGTGCTGCTCGAAAGGTTCCTTAATTTTATATCCTCCGATTAAATGCATTCCGCTATTCTGCTCCGTGGTATTTAAGACATTCATTTCGGTCTTTCGACAATTCATCATTCCCGGCGGAGTTAGACCTTCGACGTATTAGTAATTTCTTCTTTTTCTTTTTTTTACCGTTACCAATCGTTGAGGGGAAAGATGGCTCTTTCTTTTTTTTTTTAAATAATGGGGGAGACCGCTGACCCAGAAAAGTATCCCACAAATGCTCGCTCAAACGAAAGAAAAAGACACGGTTTCGACCCCGCAAGCGTAGCCAAAGTATTATAATTTATTCCCATTGTATTGTGCAAGACCATTCACGTACACATCTTAAAGAATATTTAGACTTATGGGATTATAAAATAAAACTCTTAAAAACATTATTACTTTGACTCTTGTGTTTTTTTTTTAAGATTGCAGTTTTCCAATACCCTTTACCGAATATCGTGTCCTTTATTTCCAATCCAATATGATACATCATAATTAAATGCGTTAAAAGAATGATCATCATTTCTCGTTTCATTTAGCATGAATTCATGTAGTAATTAAACACACGTAGCTTTTGTACTGTTTGGCGTTATTCATTACTGTAACGTAAGATTTGTGGTAAAAATTTATATTACTCTAAGAATTAGGTTTATATTTTCAGTCGAATAAAAATTATTTTCAACCAAGTGGTATCTGTTACTCCTTATTCGAAAATGTTATTATTTAATCATTTTCGAATTCTGTAATAAATTTAACGATTCAGGACATTCAGTTAGCCTAATAAATTTGCATATTTAAATACCGATCCATTTTATTATTTTAGACAAACATTAAACGACTGATTTTATGTCAGTATATTGGTAAATGTGTTTCCTTAATTATTATTAGACCGGTCTCTTTTGTTAACATGACAGATTTTTAATTCATGTGTTTATTAATGCTCTACATATTAAGGGATTAATCTTAATAAAATTGTGAATCTTCATTGAATAGATTTCATTTTTTTTTATGAGATTTTCTCGCACGTCCAATTCTGCTTTTATGTTGTACAAATCTAGTTCTCATAAATTTGTTTAATAGTTTACATCACGAATAGTTTGATCTCCACGACTTGTTTTATTATATTTTCCCTCAAATTTATCTCTAATGTGATTGCATGTTATACCTTTCATCTTACACACAACAATAAAATTCTTTTCTGTACATTCATCATCAGTAAAGAATTTGAAACCAAAAAGTTCAAAATTGAGAAAGGTCACTACCAAATAACACCTTTGTGTCCTATTTGTTTTTCTAAATTTCTTATCATTTTATACAATATCTTTCTTTGAATATTGTGGGCAATTACCCACAATATTACGAATATGTAGTATTTTTGTTTATTATCAATCTTTGTTTATTAGTCAACGACTACGAACCAGCTGGCAGCACGATACGTTTTTGCTACCAAATCGATTGCAGCGCATCACGATTGATAGGAAGAAAACCTTTGATAGAGATTTAAATTTAAATTACGGTTTACACTGTCATGTGTCACTCTAAAACGCTGTCCTAATGTTTTAGCATGTAGATTGCAAATAGAACAATCTTCAAATCGGAAGGTACAAAGGGTATTATGATTTTGTGTGGTCTCAACGCAGTTGCTCTTCACTCATCACTGGAAAAGTACAAAACGATAGCTGGGTCAATGACATATAAAACCAACATACAACGTATCTCGAACAAACTGATTCATTTTAGTTTGTAACTTGATTCGAGATGACCGAACCAAACTCTGGCGACCAATATTCAACGTGGGTAAGCCAATAATCTTGTCTCGGGTTACTATGATTTTGACATATGGTATCACATAACCTTCGACCGTAAACAAAGTTTTTCTTAACTGGCGATTAAGTAATTTATTGGTATTTTATTACTGTATTCATTCTCACGAACGGAGTTTCATATACCAATACGTAATTTCAGGTCGGATTGATATACGTTTTCAACTTAATTGTTGGCACAGGAGCTTTAACGTTACCTGCTGTTTTCAGTCGAGCAGGATGGGCTCTTGGATTAAGTGTTATCTTAATACTAGCATTTATAAGGTATATCATTAAATTCTGTTGGTGTAGTCATGTTACTAATATATTAGGTCTTCCTAAAAGTTCGTGCCATTTATACTTTTATTTCTCAAATTAATATGTGAAACATACTCTTAAGTGTTACAAGAAAAGATAATCTGTCTCATTTCACAATAGTTTCTCACCTCTCTCACATAGTCACTACACCGTTACTAGACAATTTCTGTGGTTTTTTATTAAATTTCGACACAGTCTTTGGCATGAACTTATGGGACGACCTAACAGAATATTCCTACAGCAATTGCTGTCCTAATTTTGAGCTTTTGATATTTATTTAAATAATGAACTATTTATGATATATATGTTACTTTTAATAGAGAATTATAATTATGTGTTATTTTGTACTCGCAGCTTTATCACAGTTACATTTGTCATCGAGGTAATGGCATCTGCCAATGCTATAGTAACTTGGCGACACATTCAACATCGAAAACGGGTATCTTTATCCCAAGATTTATGTTTCACCGAATCGGAATCTGAGGTTTTTAAATTTTATCAATATCTCGTTCTGCATCGTTATCTTCTTTTAATTTCCTCTATTAATATGTTATATTCTTTAATATTTTTCAATTGCAGATGCACCAATGTTTAGGCGAACCTGGCCTTTCAAATTCCGATTCCGAAGATACCCCGCTCGTCACACCATTCTCAACAAGTCCTGATTGTACAGACATGACATACAGATATTATGTAATTCGTGATAAAATAGAAATGGGACAGATGGCAAGAATTTTTTTTAATAAGTTTGGCACAACTCTATTTTATCTATGTTTTACTATATATCTTTATGGAGATTTGAGCATTTATGGAGCAGCTGTTGCAAAGACTTTAGCTGATGTTGCTTGTACCTATCAACCAGCGAATTTTACATGCAATGATACGATACCAGACACTGAACTTTGTTGGGAATACTTTGCTCTGGATAGACAAGAAGCGTACAGGATGTTCCTTGTATGTTTAAGAATCGAAATAGTAATATGCATACTAACAATTGTTACAATTTTATCCATTAATGTGGACACTACTACTTTCAGACCACATTCGTTTTGTTATTGGGACCCTTTGTGTTCTTCAATATCCAAAAAACTAAGTATCTTCAACTTTTAACATCAGCGATGCGATGGCTTGCATTTACTATCATGATCGCATATGCTGTAAAAAACCTATTCATTCACGGCGCACAAGGAAATCCTCCAGCAGCAAATATCATTGGTAAGTTCATTTATATAATTAATAAATATACAGAGTGATTCTAGAAACTGATAATAAAATTTATATATATGAAACCTCCATTTAGGATAAGAATAAGAACTAAAGCTTATCTCAGTTTTTAGAGTCGCTCTGTATACAAAAATGGGCAAAATTTTATTCAAGTAATATATGAAAAATGACAAAACTAGGTGATATTTTAACAACTTTAATATAATATACAATTCCCAAATTTTTATTTTTAAGTAAAAAATAACGGATAGACAGTTGTGCATCATTTATTTGTTGTCAAAAATTTTTATCGAGATAAAAATTTTGACCATCTCTAACTTGTATATATTTTTATAAATATATACAATAAACAATAAAGTAATTGCAGTTTTATATTTCAGGTATTCCAAGTTTATTTGGTGCCTGTATTTATTCATTCATGTGTCATCATTCTTTACCCGCTTTGGTAGCCCCAATTGCAAATAAGTCTACTTTAACTCGATTTTTGGCATTGGATTATTTCTTAATAGCATTTTTCTATCTTTTACTGGCATTAACTGGAGCATTTGCTTTCGAACATTTAGACGATCTTTACACGTTAGATTTCAGCCCTCGAGGATCTGGAGATTGTTCCAAAAGTAACAATATTTTCATTATTCTTATAGAATACTTTTTGGCCCTCTTTCCAGTATTTACTTTGAGTACTAGTTTCCCTATTATAGCGATTACTCTCCGAAATAATTTACAATCACTGTTCCTCAGCGAGGACACATCGTATTCGTGTCTTTACAAACTTGTCTTCCCAATATTGGCAGTACTGCCGCCATATTTGATTGCTATGAGCACCAAAGATTTAGCTATATTAGTGGGAATTACAGGATCATATGCTGGAGCGGGAATTCAGTACTTGATTCCAACGTTTTTGGTGTATTATGCTAGGCAAAAGACAAATAAAGTCATAGGTCTCGGTGTTGTTAATAAATTTGCGAGTCCGTTTTCTAGTAATTGTTGGCTCATTTTTGTCATAGTTTGGTCTGTTGCTTGCATGATTTTAGTGTCTGTCAATTTTGTGCAAATACATTTGAAATCTGTAGAAGTAAATTTGGAATGAGAAGCTATAGAATATATAATAAAAAAAACATAGGAGAAAAAAAGGATTACATAATGGTGCAGAATTAATTATTCTATTCTTAGAATTTCAAAGATCTAGTGCATATCTAATGTTGGATTTGCAGTGGTAGAATAAGGACAACGATTCTTAATACACGTGGACGATCTTTATTATCGCTTTTCTAAACAGGATTTGTGAGGCGCGCAGTAGTGCGCGCAGCACGTACGTGTGGTCACGTGACAATATGGCGCCTAGTCTAAATCACTTATTTTAATATCTAAAGTAATATCATTAAATCTAAAATTTGATTATTTGCAATGCCGCGTATAATTACGAATATGATATTAATGGTTTTAATGTTTAAGTTACTATACCTAAATGTTAAAATCATTGATAAATTATTAACAATGACTTCAGTATTTAATTATTAATGTGTAAAAAATTTGTTTGAAAAGTTGTCTTATATTTATTCTTTAAACTATAGAATAATTTAGTTGTGGAATATATTAGTAGAAATGAATGACTGTTACTGATACTAGGATAACGTTGAATTTTATTTTAATTACTTTTTTCCATTAGCACCATTATCAGAGATTATCCTTTTTTTCACATAAGAGAAAATAATAATAATAATAATACTGGTGACACAATGTGTCACTGCAAACTGACAATACACTGGCACAAGTCAGGATTAATCGTGTACAAGCCAAATGAATAAGCTTAATTTAAGTTAACTCTTGTATGATATAACCTTTATCTTTGGTATATTTTTATTCCGTATATATTGTTGTTAATGCAGGTTTTACTGTATATAAAATGTCTTTCAAGCAAGTGATACTTGGTGGCCAACTACTAGTATTCTCTCAACTGTTAAACGGTATGAAGGTTCACCTAAAACTATAGAATTCTAGTTAATGAACGCACTCCGCGTTAAAAAATAGTAATGGCCTATTCATTATTTCTCACTCAAAAAAAAATTTAGTTTTGCGGTTTTCTAGCACATATTGTGTTTTTTTTTGTAAGTGCACGGGCAAAACAAAGAAGACTAAATAAACATTATTAGTTGAGTAAATTTCCTTTAAATATCGCAGAACGTATTTTTATACATGCTATGTATAAAATTGCCAAAAAAAAAAAAGGATTCACAATATACCTCTCATACCGTGTACCTGTACAAGTGTAGTATACAATAAGTAAAATATGTATACATATATTTTCTAAAAATAAACGACTAAAAATAAATACGTAATTGTATAAGCTTATTTCAATTTATTTTTGTATGTATATACATATTTCTATTTATTTATATTTGTATATCATACTTAGTTAGACTTAGCAGAACAAATTTTAACATGTATAGATTTCTCTGTAATAGTCTAACTGGTCTAACAACACAAGGTGGCACAGTAAAAGCACTAAATTATTTGTACGAAGTCTTACAACATTGCTGAAGATTATTAAATATATAGAGTTCATTCTTCTCAGTTGTAAGATACCACATAAATAACCATTTGTTCATACATTTATTATAACATAACATCTATTTAAAAAAAAAAAAAAGGTGAAATAATTTGAAATACAAAAAGTATTTCTTTTTACTTTATATTCTTCATTTGTTCTGAGCAAATAGACTAGCATGAATACACTTTGGGTTACAAGAATGTGAAAAAGAAATGGTGAGCAAGATACTTATAATATGTATAAACTTATATTATAGTTTCGCTATAAACTTCTACTTATAAGAAATTAGTTATATTTAGTAATGAAAATGATACATGATGTGTAAGAAATGTGTACAACAATAAATTTAAAATTGTCTTGTAAAAAAAAGTATTGAAAATACCTCATAGGTAAATATCCCAAAGTGAACACGTATATAATTAATTGACCAAGAACTTTGAACGGCTTTGTAATAAATATTTATGCAATACTTATATCAATGTATGTTTGATTTATTTTGCTGACGTCAGACTAGATTTTATTTTCAGATTGAGACTCATACAATTTGTACCAGGTTGTAAATGGCACATTTTAAATTGTACTAAATAAATAACATTAATGGTCGTGCAATGAGAAAGCTTCCTTTTCTGTCTGGAGATTTTAAAGCTAGGAAGCTTGTACTATTCCATACTCCTTTGGTCATCAGTCTTTAATTGTACTACAGGTTTTTGGTCAGAACTTATCGTAATCGCATAAATTCTGCCTAATTATTTAGTACATAATACTTTTGTGTCAAGAGTTGTAGATATATTATTATTAAAATTTTTCATGATTACTATAGACGACACTGAACTTGATAAAACATTGGATTTTAGGATATGTTTTTCTGTTCCTTATTGAGAAATTATGTAAATAAGATTCACCATGATTTAAATGTATAATTTTTTCTCTTCCATAATAAATAAAAAATGTTTTCATACAAACAGTATATGAGTCAAATATTACTTTCATCAACTTCTGTTATTACTTACAATATTTAGTCAACTGTGACTTATATAACTTATTTAGTTTACGCAAGAGTAGCATTTAATTTGATTATTTAACGTAAGAATAATTTAAAAGCTTCAACAATAGGATGTCTTTACCACTTTCGTTAAATTAGGTCGTTATTAATAATTGTTCAAATACGGGCATGGTGCATCGTCATGACCCACGCATTCTATAACAGGATCATGGGTGCTATCCCACATTCCTGGACCGCATTGGCGACAAAGTCCTGCTAATGTACATGGTAAACGAACAAGCTGACGAAAATGATGAAGTAGGCCCCTTGCCTTTCTCAATATGAGATTTCCATCCATATACATAGCTAAGGAACTGAAATGCAATAGCATTTCATCGGTTCTAAGATCTTGTGCTATTACATCGTCTGCATAAACGCACATTATAGCAAGGCAAAGAAATAGATGAAAATGATCTGTTAAATAATTCACCCAACAAGCTTCCCACATTACTAATGCTACCTCTGTGGGGAATTCTCGTTTTAAACACCTGTAAGATATATAGTCATCGATAAAAACAAGTTTATGCACAGCCAAATTACTAAAGAAGTTCTAAAATTTAATACTTACAGAAGTATCCATCTGTGACAAAACAGAAGTTCTAAGGCATCTGTATGTTTTTGAAGATGTGCATAAAAGTCTGGTACCATTATTCTAACTAGTTCCCTTAAAAAACACAGATTTCTATCCATGTCTACATCGGTAGGCGTGCATACAGCTACAGATCTTTGCATTAAACCAGCAAAGCACCAAAAGGCTTCAATTTCGGAATTAAGCTCAGCCAACAATGGAGCCAACAAATCGGACATACCTTGAGTATACCCCAATCGAGAATTGTATACTGCGTAATTCAGTAGAATATTTCTATAAAAAAGAATATTAATGTTATTAATAATATAAAATGCAATTATAAGTTATTATTATTATTATTATTATTATTATTATTATTATGCAAACGTACTTCATTACTTCAATATTTGGATTATCTTCTCCTGCATAATAAGGATTTCCTCTATCAGTACGGACAACATCTTTTTCAACAATGCAGACCACATTTCGCCAAAAATGCTCTGCCTGCTCTGGGTTCATGCTTATTCTACGTTTTTGTATTTCTTCATATTCCTGTCTACGAATGGCATCTATCTGTTCCCTGTCATCGTAAGTACTTTGATATGAATAACAATGAAGAAGAAAGGGCCACACAATTTTTCTCAATGCAGGTTCCAAACCACCAAAGAATATTCCTTTACGAAGGGCAAGATCGTCTTCTACTTGACCTCTTTCATTCAATAGGTCCTTCCAAGCCAATGATGTAATCATCGGTACTTGTCCTTCCTCTGGATGTAATTCATCGCGACTTACCTCTGGTCGACATACCATGAAATGCCTACATTATATCAGACATTATAAATATCTTCTTGAATACTTGAGATCGCTACGGTATCAGCTAAATGTTACCTATACGGGAGGGTTTCTTCGACATCTGTATCTAATCGTGGATAAAGCAGTTGGTGCCATTGGTGCAGAGTTGCTGCTAATCTGTCTAAACCACCATGATGAAAATGTAGAATCTTATATTGACTTTCTCTACTTGCGACTACTAATTGACCAGAAGTACAAGCTGGGTCGGCAAAGAATAACCTCAAAGATCTCATTTCACTGAGATCGACGGAAAACCTTCTACATTTGTGCGCTCTACGTAATGTCACCGGTGAAGCGGTAGCACTTTCAGGAAATGTAAGGTTATGTTGCAAAGCAAGAAGTTCAGGGGATCTCATCCATGATGGAATCTCTTCAGCTAAGTACAAACAAATTTTACAAGTTAATAACAACTACAAACCGGAATAGAATCATTAAAATAGTAATTTACATACCATCAGAAGCTACACCAACAGACAGACTGCATGTAGAAGTTAACGACATACTACGACTCTTGAGACTGATATCATCGCAATACGGATATCTAAGTTCCTCATCGGTGCTTTTTCCATCGTTTTCGTGTATTTCGATAGACTTTTGATCTTTAGGCTGTCGACTTTCCTCATGTTTCGAGCTTAAGGATTCCGAACGCAAACGATTCAAACTAATACTATGATCGCTTTCTTCGTGTATGGTAGCCGGAGAACTGTCGATCTGGTGATGGTTCGTTTGTTGAATAACATTGATATTCGAAGTTTCTTTGGTCTCCGACGTAAACACGGAGTTCTCTCTGTTATCGTTTTTCGTCTTCGCATTATCAGTCTCGAGCCGCGAACTCCGCGAGAATCCACCGGAACAAACTCGCTCGCAATCTCCGCAATTCACAGGTTCCTTTACCTCTAAACAGACGTCGACCTTATCGCCGGTATGTTCGTAATCGTACTTAATATCACAGCTCTCCTCCGATATCTGGGAATGATGGGAACCGATATCGACGTCGCGATGAGTTGCACAATCGAGTTTCCTCACGTTCAAGTTCTCCAACGTCGTCGGATGTTTACGAAGCGTGCTGTTTGGTATCCAACTGAGATGGAGCGTTGGTATGTTCGAGTTCTTGTTAAATCTGCAGGTTATGGCCATGTATCCGGGGTGATGGACCACGTCGGAGTTTTGTCTCATCAACGTTGGCGGATGAACGCAGACGTTGTTCTTACAGAATAGAGCCTCGCCATCCTGGTATATGGTGCGACGATTGTCCTGGTTGCAATCGCCTAAAATGTAACTGCTTGCCTTCCTGAGAATATTTGGCAGAGGCATCTTGGTCCGAGACTGGTTGGTGCATCCAAATCATCTAGTTAATTTTGCCAAGGCATTGTCCGAAATTTCACGTTGTCATTCGTAGGACTTTGAAATTTCTCGCACGGTTTTCAATCATGGGGTTATGAAGTCGAATGACGATCGTTGCGGCAATTGCAAGGCATCGTGTATGATCGTGTACGGCTAACTGCCAATTAATGATAAATATAAACGATCTCGATTTGTAACGAGAGTATCATGGATGAAAGTTTATAGTATACCAGATCCGCTATTTTTCTTCGACGATACTTGCGAGATAGATGGTCCTGCAGGACATGGGAACTGCAGAGGACGAACTTCGTCGCGCAGAAGCGCGCGAATAAACCTGCATCGAAATGCTACGATGAACTGATTTCTCCTACTGTAATGTTTCCCGCTATCGTTTCCCTGTTTAACCATGCAAATGTGTTATCGCACCGATTGGCCTTGATACATATACAGAGCTGATAATATTAGGTATAGAAACGAAGTCTGTGTCGTTGCATTCAAGTCGTTTACAGATTACAATTGTACCTGACAATTATTACATGTATTTTTCTATGTTTTGTTTATTCGTAACTCTTATGCGGTATCTTTACCCGCCATTTAATTACACTACACCATCAGCTTCTATGTTTCTTTTTTAATAAACAAATAGTAAATTAACTTCGGAAAGGCACAGAATTAATTAACACACCTAATACATATACAAAAAGAAACATGCATCTCAATTGTCAAGTTCCTGGTCCTCTACCTGTACTATGTCACCCTTATGTTAGGAAGGCAACATATCGTCGAACTTTCGTCGAATTCTGAACGGTTCTCAGGAATGGTGGTGATTTCGTTATATTTAACATTCTGGAGGGAACTCTACAATGTTAACTTCCATTTGATTGGATTCGTGAATCGAAAAATTAGATGACACGTCACTTGTTTGTAGTATGCACGATCAAGCTTTGAATGAGAAAACAATGTACGATACACAGATACATCAGAAAATGCCAAACGTTCGTTACTACCACCCGCGATTTACTGTTTTTATGTGACGTTTTTTGTTGAACGTCTAACAATGAATGAATTACAGATCCGTTATCACTATAATACACTGCTCGGTGACTATGTAAAACGTGTTTGCCAACAGGCGGAACACAGATGCCCCTTATCCAGGATCAATATTTTCATCTGATCGTGAACCTGGCGGTTGGCTTACTATCCGAGCCACCGACATACCATTGCTCATCGTGTATATATGCTCTTTTTATTGATTTTTTCTCCTTCGTATTAAGTTTGAATTACTTTTTCCGTGATTCTCTCGGGAGACTTGTGTCATTTCTTTCTAAATAAAACTCATTTTAACACTTTAACCACCAGCCTACTTACAAACAATCTACAACGTAAAAAAGAATTTTCTCCGTTTGTATACATGAATGTACGTTGATGTTAAAATAGTATTTAAGAATGTAAACGATATGTTTATATTAGAAAATGTTTATTATCTTCTGAAAACATTCTTTTTCCTAGGAGTCGATAAATTTATGCATCCTTAGTGCGCATTTGATAGAAATGATAAAAATTACGATCTTCGAGCATAGTAGCGATTTTCAATTATTTTATACATATTAGTCGTAATAAATACTATTTATATTAATACATTTAAATTCATCAAAAAGAGATTCGTAAAAAACTAAGTAGGTTGTATCATTAATATGTAGGAACATTGAAAACTTCGATACAATATCCTGTTTGTTCTTCATTTCGTGTACTTTGTTAATAAACTTAGTGATTATATCACAGACAACTTAATGTATTTATATACATTAGTGTAATTCATAATTAAAAATGATTTCGTGATTATTATCAAGCGCTAATGCTGCCTTGGGACCACGTTTCAAATATGAAATCGTGGAATATGCAGAAAAATGAAAATCTTCCTGCAAATAACCATTTGCAAGTAAATGTCCTACTATAGCCTCACCCGATTCTCTTGTAAACTTTGGTATTGGCACGGAAGATACTCGTAACGTTGACGCACCCTTTCCGTACCAAGCATCTAAAAGTTTCAAGGCAGTCAATCTTGTTTCGATTTGTACTGCTTTAGTTAAGATTTGATACAATTGTCTACAATATACTGTTATGTTCACTTCTTTTTTTTCTTGGGACTTGCGGCAATGATCGCACATTTCTGCGCAATCACTCTTATTCCAAGTTTCTTCAAAGTGAGTCGCGATTATGCTACGTCTACATGAAGTTTGATCTAAACAGTATACTAATACTTTGTATAAGTTTTGCAAACCAACTTTGTCTTGAAACACCATTGTGCTTAATTTGAATACATCTAGTAATCTGTATAGGACTATGCATACTGACTTCTTTCCATCTCTACCTGCACGACCACTCTCTTGGTAAAAATTCTCCATTGATTTTGAAATACAGTGATGAATAACAAAGCGCACATCTGGTTTATCTATACCTAATCCAAAAGCAATAGTGGCAACTACGGTTTGGTATTTTCCAGATATCCACTTAGAATATACTTCTGATCTGTATTCTGCCTCGAGCATTGCATGATAACATCCAACTTTCAAACCTAATGTTCTTAAATCAGTTGTCAATTGTTCTGCATCTTTTATAGTGGTCGTATAAATTATACCAGACTTGTCTTTAAATCTATTTTTCAATAAATTTTCTATCATTGTTAAACACGTGTTTTTATCCGTTGGCTTACGACGAACCTCGTAAAATAGATTTGGCCTATTGAAAGTAGCTCTTAAAACTAAACATCCTTGAATATCTAACATTTTTTGGACATCTACGATGATCTTTGCTGGGGCAGTTGCAGTGAGGCCAAGAATTGGTACACCGGGAAACATGGACTTCAGAATTCCTAAGAATTTGTAGTCTGGTCTGAAATCATGTCCCCATTGGCTACAACAGTGAACCTCGTCTATCGCAAAACGATCTAATCGTTTAAGTTCAAAGGCTTTCTGTAACTTACTCATAAAACGATTAGATTTCGCCATATATTCTGGTGTAACATAAATTAGTTTAAGATCGGATTTCTTATCTACAAGTGCATTCATTACAATTTTTACATTTTCTTTATCACATTTCGCGCTAACCATCATAGCTTTTACATTAATCTTTCGTAACCCATGTAATTGATCTTCCATCAATGCAATTAATGGAGATACTACTATAGTAATGCCTTTGCTAATAACGGCAGGTAACTGATAGCACAAACTTTTACCACCACCCGTAGGCATAACTAAAATAACATCTTCATTAGATAAAGTTGCATTTATTGTTGGCAATTGTAAGTCTCTTAATTTCTGAATTTTGAAAACATTCTTTAAAGCTTTCATAAGATCTTTAGACCATCTGAAGTCTTCTGTATTCCAATTCTTTTGTGATACGGATAAACTCTTTTTTAAAAGTGCATCATCTCGTAATTTTTCTTTGCGTTGAGTTAAAATCTTTTTACGATCTTCAAGCTTTTGCATATCATTTTCAATCTGTTTAAGTTCATAGTCAATGGCAGCAATTTCATCTTCTTCTGTAACTGAAAAGACCAATGCATTCAATTATTTAATTGTAATAATGTATATGATACAATAATATTTTAATAATAAAAAAGTACATCAGAATAATGGAATTTTTGATATAAAATAAAAAAAGATGTGTAACAACTGATAGAATTCAATAAATAAATCAGTAAGTAAATATATGTATATATTATTTACATCCATATAATAATAATAATTAGTTAAGGATGTAATTATCTTTCTGTTTTAAATGTTTATCTGTTATGAAATAAACTTAATAACAAACCTTGATATTCATCATCTATTGTTATAACATTCTTCGAGCTACTTGCAGACATTGTAAATAAATTTAAAAATGCCTACGTACATTAACATCGAGAAAAAAAATTTCTTTCTAATTTATGCATAAAGAAATAAAAAATCCGACTAATTAAGGTATAGAGTATCTATTCATTTTGTCAACAATGATTCAGTGTTCAGCACGTGTCTATATTTTATGCATCAAAATGTACTTCAGTACTATTCAGTTTTATTCGTGTTTAGTACAAAACCTCGTGGTAGAAAAAATTGAATGGTGGCGCCATCCGTGGCAAAACACTCAAGTTTGTCGTAAAATAGTTCTTCTGTTGAGCCGATAAGAAAGTAATCATTTACCAGGAATCGGCCACAGGTCAATAATTATGGCTCTATTAAATAACTATTCACAAAAACGATAAATTTGACATATTAACTAATATATTGTAGTGTTATAATAGTATTAATTATACATTCATGTAAAGATTCGTTGAGAACATTAAAGATATCGTTGGCGCCATCTTACAGAAACGATGGGAACTATTTTCACTATGAATTTGGGCGTTTTCCCATAGATGGCGTCACTGGTACTAAAACCCGCTCATAGAGCGGCTCAGTGAGCGATGGCTTTCCTGAATATACAGGGTGTCCCAAAAATGTTGTAACACATTGAAAAGGGTGGTTGGGGAGGTGATTTGAAACAACTTTTTCCTTAACAAAAATGTTGTCCAAGGCTTCGTTGAGGAGATATTAATGAAAAACACTGACCAATCAGAGCGCGCGGATATCGTTGGAGCGGCCGCGGTAGCGAAGGTTACGAGCTAAGCGGCCGCGTCAATGGCCTTCGATGCACGTTGAGTCACTTGTTCGCGTACAAGCGCGGCCGCTTAGTTCGTAGCCTTCGCTACCGCGGCCGCTCCAACGGTATCCGCGCGCTCTGATTGGTCAGTGTTTTCCTTTACAACATTTTCGCTAAGGAAAAAGTTGTTTCAAATCACCTCCCCAACCGCCCCTTTCAAGGTGTTACAACATTTTTGGGACACCCTGTACATGCTTCATGTATAGTCGGCTGTACCACCAACCTGCTGTAAAAATGTCAGCGTCTGATCGTCGGTGAAGCAATTAATGGCGAATCTATAGTCACGGAGAATGTAAATAATGATTAGTGTAACAGAAAATTTGTGAAGAAATAGTATAAAAATACGTTGCAATTACTTTTTAATTGAACAAACATGGGTCGCCGTTCGATAAATACCACGAAAAGTGGGAAGTATATGAATCCCACGGACCAAGCACGTTAGTAAAAAACATAACCAAATAATTCTTTTCTTTCCAAACAATGTTCTATCATTAATAAATGTATTATAGGTAAGGAAGCACGTAAGAAGGAATTAAAGAAAAATAAAAAGCAAAGACAGTTAGTCAGAGCAGCTGTTTTAAAGGGTAAAGATCCTGCTCAGATCATCGAAGAAATGGAAAAAATAGATCAAATGGGTTAGCATGAATTTATTGTTTTTTAAACTTGTTAACATCATTAATATTCTGTAATATTAAGTTATGGTTTGTTTACCTTTTAGAATACAATGTCATGCAACCACCGCCTCTCAATGAGAAAGTGTTGAAAGATAAAAGGAAAAAGCTAAAGGAGACCCTAGATCGTGTTTTAAAAATGTATGTAAGTATTTCAAACGTAACAATTACAATTTTCTTCAAAAGTTATTGGTAAGATTAAATTAACTTTGAAAAGTAATAATTTTATACAATGTTATACGTATCTCACTTTTCATGATTTTTTGCTTACAGGCAAAAGATGATCAAGAGAAATGGTCTGAATTAAAAGAACAATTGATACAATATGAACGTAGAAGAATAGACTTAGTTTCTTATTTTGAAGCTGTGCGACATGCACAACAAGTACAAGTCGATGAAATTCCTTTACCTTCTGCTGGTAATGACATATCCAGAATGTATTCAGGTATATTTAAACATTTTATATATATACAGAATATCGAAGCAGTTTATTTGTCATATAATGAATACTTTTTCAGGTTCCTTGACATCGCAAATACCATTGCCAGATATGCCGCAACCACCAGCACACATGTATCCCCCTCATCCACATTACATACCACATCACCCTCTTATGAATATACCAATACCGCCAAGCATTTTGAAAAAAACAAGTGCATATGCAACATCCCCCTCTATACCTACATTAGCACCTAATAAAGAACCACCTGGTGTACCACCCTTTCCTCCCCCCGATTTATCGAGTGACGATGAAGATGTATCGGAAAAGGTTGGTATTTGTAGTTATTCTATCATACTTGTTTGCTGTATCCCTTACCGTGTAATTAATCTACACAATTACTCACTGTAACTACATAATTTATATGCAGGTAAAAGAACCAACACCAAAATCAAGGACAATCCGATTTGCGGATGATAAAGAAGACAAGCAAGAATCAGACAATAAAGAGAAAGAAACGGATAAAGAAAAGGAAAGGGACATGTCGAAAGTAAAGCCAACTACTTTGCAGCAAAAAATGTTGGCGATGGCAGGACAAGATATCGATCAATTTATGCGTGAAATGGAAGTCGTCCATAAAAAACGTGAAACTGAACGAGCTCAAGACTTGAACGCTCGATTATCGTTGCTTGAGGCAGAAAATGATTCTAATTCAAAATCCAGTAATAAATCTAATAATAATAAAGCAGAGGAAGAAGATCTCGAACCCCCAGGAGCATCAGATCACTCTTCCAATCACAATCAGCATGCATCATCGCATTCTCATTCTCACACACAACCTCATACAATGCCTCCTATGGGGCTGCCTCCACATCCTTTAATGTACAGACCACCACCACCACCATTACATTTGAGAATGCCTCCTCCACCACCACCTCGCATTGGACTTCGGTTGCCTCCTGGTAAGGATATTACAAACAATATAAATAAGTATAACGCTAACAAGCACAGTTCATTAAAAGTTTCGAATAATGATTTTGATCCTCTTCAGTACAATATTGATATATTTCGTAATTTATGCTGTTCTTTACTACTCAGTAAATCAGTTTTAAATAACACTATGTTTGAAAACTGAAATTATTATCTAGGTCCACCACCAGGAATGCCAAGGATGTTAAGGCCTGGACCACCAAGCATGCCTAGAATGCCTCCACCACAAATGCAAATGCCAAATCTATCAAATATGACAAATATAGGAAATCCTCAAATGCAGACGCAATCCGGAACAGGGTCACAGCCTAAGACACCCAATGTTCTTTCTGCTGCGCCACAATTGATTAATAGAAAAGACAAAGATGGCAAAAGTACTACAACTATCGAAGCAAAACCTCAAATTAGAAATTTAGCTGCCGATGTTACAAGATTTTTACCTACTTCGCTTCGCGTGAAAAGGGACGATAAGAAGAAACCAAGTATTTTGTCTAGACTTACAGAGAGAATACCAGAAGCACAACCGTTACGAACTCCTCAACCTAAAACTAAAGATGACGCATATATGCAATTTATGCAAGAAATGGAAGGATTGCTCTAAGTTTATATTATATTGTAATACAACTTTATTAAGATAGAAAATTATTAAAACCTGTAAGATATGTTACAATTCTTATTATTGCGATCAACATAACTACTTAACATTCCTTAATTCGGTATCCCATAATTTCATTATACTTTTTTATTTATATGCAATTATATATAAGGTATATTTTTATAAAACCAATGAAAACATTAATAATTGTTACAAGTCACGTTTACTGTAAATATTAAAATTATAGTTATACTTAAATAAGTGTCTAGAAACACTTCCTTTTCGAATAACAATTGTCTAATATTTGTTTACAATACAGCTTACAATTAGTACGAATGCCAGGTAAGGATATAATTCAAAGTACTAGTATTATTTTTATAGTATATTTTTATGGTTACGTTAATATTAATGTTACAAATTAACACGAATATTAATTTATTACACGGTGTTTGTTCACAAAGTATTATAAAATCGACGTTACAGTTTCATAAAAGAGAATTGGAATTGTGTTTGTGCGCCACATTTAGCGCACGGAAGTGTGTCATCCAGTGTCATCGACAGCTGTGCGTCACATTCGAAATACCAACAGAGAAAGGATCAAATCACACAAAATAAACGCTTTGTTTTATTTGTACTTACGCTATTTCTTTAATAAAAATATAATGAGAATAATTACATATTTATTCGAATCTGCTTCGATTAAATTCACGAAATGATGCGATCATTAAAGCATACGTTCGATAACCAATATGGCAGAACTTCCACTTCCGACAACAGTAAACAACGTCATTTCCTTCTTCTCTGTAACGAGAGTAATTCGTTTCCAGCATTCGTGAGTAAACTGTATAGATTAATTGCATACGTCTTTCACGTGAAGTAACCGCATTCTGCGCTGGAGATCCGAGTGTATTATAACAAAGAATTTTATTGTACGTAATATTTTACGATTAGTTATATATAAGTCATTGAACGAAGAGTTCTAACAGCCGATATGTATACAAGAAGCAGACAAAGCCAAGGCTATTCCAATGGTAAGTTACGCTATATTTTCTAATGAGTAAGCTGTACCGTTTTATGGTTAATTTTGTAATATTTTCATATAATAAAGATGCGTGTTGCTCTTAATAGGTTACGGATATATAAATAGCTTTAATAGACATAATCAATATTCTATATACCGGCTTTTAGTGAATGGCGTCTTCGAACGGACATGATCTTGACGCATTAATTTCATATTCTATTAATGATTTTTAGGAAAGGAAATAGTTACATAAAAATATTACAGAAATTGTGTTTTAAAATAATTCTTTTTTGAGAAAATATGTGTATGTACATACACAATTTCAGCTCAAATTTCTAAATACTTTTCGTATTCGGTACAGAACGTTAAAAATTTGAGTATCTATAATATAGTTTTGAATGTTCATTACCTTACACCAATATTAATAATATTTTTCATTCAATTTACAGCAAGAAACCAAAATAACCAAAATGTAGGATATCAAGGACAAAACGCCGTAAGTTTCTTGGTTTTAACAATAATTTCATTGCGATATACTTTCTATGATATTTAGAAAAATCTTAAACAAAATGATGCTAATTTTATATAACTGGTTATATTAGTTGAACATATGATCTTAAAGGGAAAGCCATGAAGTGTTGGTCAATGATTTTGATGTTTTGGCACAAACTTTAATTGAAAATAAATTCAGAAAATTGTTTTTGAAGAAGTCAAGGTCAAATGTCATGGTGTTGAATCCATTTTGGTTGAAGGGAAGGGGTACATCTTAAGAAAACAAATAATTTCCACTAATATATTTGCAGCTCACAAACCTATATCTTTCGAGATATTAAGGATTTTACTTTATTATTATTTTAGAGCAAGCTGGATGATTATAGGGTTAGAGACAAAATTATTTTCAATGAAAAAGGCCCGTATCAAAGCACATCAAAATCAGTGACTTACACTTCATAGTCTGTTCTTGTTAGCCAAAAAACACATTAGCTCAAATATAATATTGTTTTGATTGATTCATATTTGAAAGAAAAATTTGCATACCAAAAATAGTGTAATAGTAACAATTATGACTAAAAATCAAATATTACTTAATATCTGTTATTGACAATGAGATAATCGTGTTTTATTAAACAATTTTTTCCGTACATAACTAATAGTGATTTAACATCATAATTTTATTTCTATTAAGAATGAATTAAAAATTATTTGAATTAAATATATTCACAAATTAAATTTCATGTGTTTATCAATTTAATAAAATATATAAATTTCTTGGTAATAGGTATAAATGCTTCAAATATACGAAACTATTAATCTAAATGGCAATAACTCTTTATAGCAATAGTTTTAAGACAATATATGTACATATGTATTTATTGCTTCTATAGTTTAAAATATACATTTAATAAATATAAAAATATATAGAACAAATTTCAGTATACTAGTGCGAATAGTGGAAGCATTTTTTGGTAATATTCTGGTACGTATACCAAAATATATTAGTTTCATTCTTATCCACAATATCGTTTGGTATGTATACCAGAAGTCTATTACGAAGTGTTTCATGCATACAAGCATATGTATACACTTGAACAAGGTAGTAGCAATCATACATTTCTTTTGGTATACAAAATAATACATATGTGGAGTGTTTTTGAGAGCATGTAACACTCTATAATTAAGTAATTTCTAAGATAAAAATAAGCTGGTATAATTATTTACTTTCAACCTTTTTATTATTAGAAATTTTGTTTCAAGATACATATAGAGAACTTGATTCTGAAGTTACTGTGCTATGATATTTTTGATTTATCCTTTTTGTCAACAAACTATATTTTTATTTAGTATTTATTATAATTTTCTTTAAAAGTTTAAATATTATTGTAAAGTTTTGGCAAAAGAGTTTGGAAATGCTAAAGCAAAACTTAAATGGTTCAGAAGTATCACTTTTCTTCAAGTACTCTACATGTAAACATTAAAACGAAGGGTTCAACAAATGGCTTCTAGAAAGAAGATAAGTTATTTGATCTGCAATTTAATTATATTATTTCATTATTCAAATGATAATTATATATAGAAAATTTATTCATGTATTATGAATTTTTTATTAACTGCATTAATATGAAAAAAGGTGGAAATCATTTCCTATAATTTGTATTCGTCATGATCAAACTGTGTAGTTGTTCCATTTGTTGTTTCCAATATTTCATCCATTTGCATGTACTAATTAGTGGTCCCTACTTTCCCCTCCCCTGCAATGCAGGAACTAGTAGCTATACAACAATACCGAGGAGGTCTATTCAGCCAGGGACTAGTTCGTCAGTTACCCACATAGCATAGCCTGCCACAAGCCATATTTTTGATAATACTGAACTGATGTTTAAATAAAGCAAATTATAATAATGTTTATAATTTTAAATAACTATATTTTCCGTACAAAATACAGATGAAACAGAGGATGATGTTACATCCTATAGAACATTCAGGATCTATGAGAATGTTGTACTCCCTGTACAATATGTATAGAAGGCTTATGCAGAGAGGAATGGAGTATTACTACTTGCAGCCTGATATATTATAGCCTTTAATAATGGACTTAAAGCTTGTAGTTTCAATATTTTTCAACAAAATGGCAACATGATTTTATATTGAAATCGAAATTACAATTTTTAAATTCATTTTTAGAGGTCTTTTCATCTAGTTATCAGATTGAAGTGGTTTCATTTGATTTCTCATTACAGGAGCATTTTATACATCTATAGAAACTACAACATACTTTTAGTTGCAAAATATCCTATTAGACTTAACATTATCTTTTATTTTATATTTTATAAAATGAACTTCTATTTATCTTTTAAATACAAAATAGTTCGTATTAACTATCAACCTTTACTATTTGTATAATTTAAGCTATAACAATTTTGTTTCCACAAATATGCATAAATTATTTTTGGCTACAATATCATGTAAAATTAGTATTTGTTTTGAAACAAATTTTGATTTGTAATTGTTCGTGCTTATTACTTTTTATATACATTATTTATTGCTTTCAATCATGTGTAAACTCGGTTCAGTTATAAGTAAAAAAATATTGGCCAGAGAAGTATTTTGGTAGGTATGAGTTATGGGGGTAGCATTAGACTGCTTCCGAGTACATATACGATGCTAGACCTTGGTGGGATAGCACTACCGTAGAGGTTCCTTGTGTAGCGGCGACCCACCCTATTTTTTTGCAGTACAACCAGCAAGGAGGCTTTCAAGGGTCGCAACCCCCTCCTAATCAGCAGAGCAATTATAAGTCAGGTGGTGCACCAAATTCACAACCATTTAAGCCACAAACACCGCAACAACCCCAAATGCAACAAATGGCACCAAGAAATTTGCAGCAAGGGAAACCTCCACAGCAGCAACAGCAACCACCACCACCACAGCAGCAAATGAAACAACAGCAATCTGTACCAAGTTCACCTCAAATTCAACCTCCTCCTCAGTCTCAACCTCCACCTTTACCTCTATCTCAGCCTCAAAATCAACCTCAAGCTCAGCTTCAGTCTCAAGCTCCACCTCAACCTCAACGATTGAAGCCAATTTTGAAACAAACTTCCCACACTCAGCAACAAGCAGCACCAGCTGTGCAAAGTACACCTACTCCGCCTTCTCAACCGACAGTTCCTACTCCGTCGCTTCCTCCAACAACTAACAATATCCCTACACCACCAGTAACTAATAATACTACTGAAGCAAAAAATGATAGTGAAATATCTGACATTATTGAAATGGAAATACAAGAACAGCAACCAAGATGGAGGCGTAAGGCACCTGGATGTAAGTATTACAAATACTATTTTGTTCTTACCTATATGCAAAATATTTATCTTCTTCTATATCACATTGTTTATGTGTAAAGTATTGTCCAAAACAAGCATAACAGAATTGAAAAAAGCATTTATACTTAAAATATTAACGAAAGATAATATATTTTTGAAATATTCAGTTTAATTTTTTATTCGTGTATATACATTGATCAATAACTATTGTTAGAATGATGACAATTCACTGCGCAAATTTGAAGATTAAGATAATACCGTGCGTTCCAGTAATTTACTGTTGAACCTGTGTCGTTTTTAATCACCAATGTGAACATTTGTATACTGATATTGTTTAATGATAAAATTAACAAATGCTCCTGTTGTGTTATACATGTAAAAGAATATATGGGTTTAGTTAGGGTAAATAAGAGATTGAAACGACTTCGTTTGAACCAACGCTTAAGGAAGACTTTACAACCAAAGAATGCAATCATGGTACTAAATGAAATGAAGGCTGGAGTACAATTTACATTTCCTGAAACACAAGGAATGCCAAACTCTCTTTATCTTGTTCATGCAGAGGTATTTAAAATAGTGTTGTCTTTTCTGAATGTAGCTACAATGTAACTAAATAATTATTAATATGATGTAAATAAAAACAGCTTGATGGTAAAACTTATGTTGGACAAGGGTTGTCTAAGCCACTTGCTCGACAAAATGCTGCTGAAAATGCATTGAAAGCCTTACTGCTTGAAAAAATGACGGCAGCGTCATTGAAAGCACGTATTGATGCCGAAACAGATGGACAAACAAATCAACCTACAGAAACAGCTCCTGTTCCATTGAAAGAAGAACCTAGCGAAGAAGGTGTAACACCAATGGATACTAGTCCTGAAGAAAGTGATGAAATTCCATGGAGTTCTTTGGCTAGTTTCGCATTGTATAAACTCTTCCTTGAATGGCACAATCAAGGAACATCGGTTCCTGTCCCAAGGCCAGGATTACCATCACCTATTAAGGGAATTAAAAAAGAGATCTCTGCTCAGGCTCCAAAAGTTCCAGTCCAAAAAGAACTTCCCCCAAATGCTACAAACATACATCCTGTTATGTTATTGAATCAAATGAGACCAGGTTTAACATATGTAGAGCTAAATCGTGTTGGTAATCCTCCTAACACAATGTTCACTCTTGCTGTAGAAATTGATGGCGTTGAATATACTGGAACAGGTAATGTTTTGTATATAAAATATATTTACATACGCTAAATTGATACGCGTTTATTTCATGCTGTTGTTTTTTTTCATTAACATATTACAGCAAGAAATAAAAAGGATGCCAAGAAGATAGCAGCAAAATGTGCACTTTTGGCCTTATATGATTTATGCTACCCAGATGATAAAGTAACAATTGAAGATCAACCAATGGCTTAAATATCCACAACAATATACAAACATAATTAACGTTTGTAATCACGAAAATTGTAATACTATAACATGAATATATGTTTCAATTTTATTACTTCAATTCATAATTATATGAATTACTGCATATCGCGGTAATGATTCTAAAAATTGTACATCTTGCAATAATTATATAAGAATTTCCCAACTTATATTTATAAACATATAGAATTCATCTGTATGTACACAATTATGTATGCTACTTAAATATCTGTTATATTATGAAAGGCATACAAAAGTATTCTTTCAAACAAAATGAATTCGTTCAATGTTATGATATAAATAGACAATTTCCTAAATAATATGACACAGATATCCTATCAAAATAATCATTGTATTTCTTTTATTGAAACAATGTATGTTTTTATATATGTATTTCATTTGTATCTACAATAAAGTGACATCTTAGTATTGACCATTATACTTTAATTACAAATTATTTCATTATCACTACCAGTAATCTACCTTGAACACATTAAGTCAAATGACACGATCATTTTCAAATATAATGCAATTCAATCGTAAATCAATATAGCATTTCCCCTTTTTCAGAAAGAATCATTTTTCTCAAGCTGTTTTTTCCATTTGCACACAATGGTATTGATTTTATTTTCATTTTGTATTTTTAAACATAAATAGATTTTCGTAACTAATGGCATGTTTATAAAAATTTACATTTGTAGATAAGTATTTTCTTTTAAAAAATGACCTACTTTCCGAAGTCCATACAAGTGGATGACCTGTTGTTATGGAAACAATTTTCCAAACACTTAGGTACAATCCTAAGCTATCTTTATTAAATAGAAGTACAGTCGAAACATGCAACCATTAAAACTAATAGTTGTAGGACCTGTGAGGGTAATGTTCTTAATTTAAAAATTATATAACAATATATATAAATTTATCGTGTATAAATCTTTTCTATTCTTTATTCTATTTATTATATATGAGAATATGTAATAATAATAAAATACATCACTAGCACACACGTAAGAGTTTTCATGAAATTTAAGTAATTTTATATGAAGATATATATTTTTTAGAGCGGTAAAACGACGATATCAAATTTTCTTGCTGATGCTACAGAAATACCGTATGATTACCATCCAACGCAAGGTGTTCGAATATTGGAATTTGAAATACAAAACGTAATCGTAAATAATAAACATGTCACAAAAGATATCGAATTGTGGGATTGCAGTGGAGATCACAAGTATATAAGAATAAATATATGTTTTTTAATTATATAAAACATATAATACGAAGATGTTTTAGATTCGAAAATTGTTGGCCAGCTATAAGGAAAAATTTGCATGGTGTTATATTTGTGTACAGTGAAAAATCAAACGAATGTTTGAAAGAACTCCAACAACTATACGATTATTTTATTAATCAAACAAAACTAGGCCCAGAACGATGTGTAATATTTTGTTATGATCCTGAGAAAAAAAATCCCGAAATATCCAAAATTATTTGTAAGTACAAGTAAATATAATATTGCAGATTCGTAATGTTTTTTAATATTCATATTTTACAATCACAGTTTTTTACATTGTTATAAACATAGCATCAACATTTGCGAAAGTGTCTCATGTGAAGTGCAATGTAGAAAGTGGTGGAAACAAACTTAAATCTGATTTTTCTTCTTTCGTAAGTACAGTAGTTACGAAAATGTACAATTACACAGATCCACAAGAAAAAGATATTTTAAGCGATAACATATTATTCGTCAAATATTAATGCGTATCTTTATACAATGTGTTTATTTTATTTGTATAAAGTATGTATTATAATAACAAATTTATATAATTATTGTTCTGTTTATATCTTTATTTATACATATTGTAACATGTTTTAATAATCACAGAATATTTAATAAGAAATGTTATAAAATAAAGTAATTTGTACTGTATATACCTACACATTTAATTAGGTTAGGTTAGTACCCTACAATGTCATTTATAAAATGTAATTAAAATCGTATTCTTTATTAAATTAGTTATACCCTTGACTTTATCATGCCTTATCAAAAAGTATTAAGTAAAAAAAATATATTTTGAACTTAGTAGAAGTATAATCTACATTTGATATCCAATTTATTAAGAAAAATCAATATTAATCATAAAGTTTTCAGAAATTTTGTATTCAAATTATAAGTTTGATTGATATAAATAATATATATATATATATTAACTTTTTACTTGTTCAGATAAAAATGCCATTAATTCATTCCATGCTTTCTGCACTTGCATTTGAGTAATATCATGACTCCATAAGCTACATATAACCACATTTGCTTCGTTAACTTGTTCAACATTACTTGGTTGAACCTGGATTCGTGCTTTTGCGTCATCTGGAGTTAATCCATTTCTATCTATTACTCGTTTTATTGCCTAGAAATTAAAGAGATAACTGCATAGTATAATTATTTATTGTAATGAATTTATATGTATTTGTAATGAATAAAATGAAAACTTACCTCCTCCTGTGGAACAATACAGGTCCAAATTTCATGACATACGTACTGCCATTTAGCTTGAATTAAAACAGCCGCTTCTATCACAATTATATCAAATCCTTTTGCGTAAAAATCATTCATCTGTTTCTTTGCTTCATCCAAAATGATAGGCCAAACGAGTTTATTTAATTTATCTAATTGTGCCTAGAAATACATTTATATTTTCAATTATATAATAAGGAAAAATGATGCAGTACAAATGCAAAGAATATCAAATTATATAATAAACTTGCTTTATCATGGAATACTATATCCCCAAGTGCTTTTCTATTGATAAATCCATCCGATTTCAAAATAGTAGGGCCAAAAGTTTTAAGTATTGCATCATAACAACTTTTGCCAGGCTGATATAAATTGTGTGCTATTTTATCACAATTTACAAGGCCTGCACCTAATTTTTCTAATTTATCAGCTATAGACGACTTTCCACTTGCTATACCACCAGTCAATCCAATAATATAAGGTTTTAAAGGTTTATCATCTATCCTCTAAAAACATAGTAATGTCAAAAACAATTTTATAACATTACATTTAATACGTACAGGAGGTCGTAGTCTTGTACCCAGTAATCGTATTCTATTATTACTGGAACTGAGTTTACTTTCTTCATGATCTCTGTGATCTTCATCTTCTAATAATTTAACAACACGAATATCTAATTTATTTAAATTGTTTTGTACACGCATTTCATTTACTTTTTCTCCACCACGTTTTGTTTCTTCACTAACTACTATCATTTCAAAAGTTGGATCACTTTTAGTTGGCCCATACATATCATTTATTGCAACAACATTATATACTAATGTTGAATCTATGTCTTCTAAAAATTCCGTAATATTCAGTATCCTTTTGGAACAAGGTTCTATCAATTCCCATAACAATTTTCCTACAACGTTCAATCAATTTATTTAGCTAAAACACTAATAATGTTTAACTTCAAATTTATAGAAGATAAGTAGTATAAACTGATACAAGCTATATTTTTAAAAATTATTTATAATACAGATAAAAAGGGCCAATCAATCTTTACAATATTAAATATAAGGTTTCTTGATATCATCAATGGTCCTCAAGACAACTGCTTGTAACAGTTCATCCGACTCATCCCATATAATTTTTATAATGTGGCTGATATGAACCACATTTTTCATAGTATTGTTGAATACAAAATTCTTACCATGTAACATATTTGTATTAGTCACACCAACTGTAAGCTGCTGTGTACAACGTAATACAGCTTCGCTTAAAAATATTTTATGGCCATTGTGCAACCGATCAAATGTACCACCAAGTACTACACTTTTATAAAGTTTTTCATCCTCAATGCAAGGGATTAGGCTTTCTTTTTCTAGTTTCTGATCATCGTTAAAGGTAACAAAGCTACAGTCCATAGATGTATTAGCTAGGCAATCCTGCATAAATGTATCAGCTTCTCTTTTACTACAAATTCGATCAAAGATCACTACCTCTATAGGTTTTTTTGTATTTATTACAGATAAATTAGGATTTTTCATGCTTGTAAGCAAAACTCGAATATCGAGTCGCGCAGATATTGCTGACGTTTCAGTGTAAATATTGGTAATGGTTTGGACATAACGTGTTACTTTACATTGTGGACTTGCAACTGTGTAATTTCCCGATATAAATAGGTTCTTCTCCGGGAAGTATTGAATATATAAAGTTTTTAATACATGCTCCTTAATAATTGGTAATAATTTTTTCACTTTCGTTGGATTTGTTAAAACTAACAAACCTGTGTTTGCCATTGTATGTTGTACAAGAAGACAATTAACTTTTAACCTTTAACCTTTTTCTTTGATAATACTTCCATCAAATAATGACGGATGTTATACATTACAGATTACGCATGTATCAGTGTTTTGCGTAAATCGATCACATGCCGCATTATGTAATATTTTTATATCGAGAAATTGATCATTTTTCCTATCAGCGCTGGGCACAGCCGAGTATTTTTCATTGTGTTTGTATATATGTTCAATGTTCAATAATTTACTATTATAGGTTATTGTAAATTATAGGTTATTATAGGTTATAGGTATTGTTAATCATTTAAATGAAACAGTGCAACTACACAAAAATATTATTGACTGATTTCAACTACTGCTGGAATTTTTGTATTTCCACTTAAACTTTGCTTAGGTTGAACGTTTTTTAAAACCTAATTAGTGTTGGTTGTATCAATTGAAACAGAAGTAACTATATATATATATTTTTATTTTCATTAGTTACAATTTGTTATCAAAACTTAAATTTTATATAATTCATAAGTACCACAATGAATATAGTATATAATATGTGTAATAGTAACAAAATTTAAGTATATATTTAATGTATTTATGAATTATGTTTATAATTTTGTAAGGTCAATATGGTGTAGAGGTACTTCTGGAAATATTATTTAATGGATCCTTATGATGCAAAATCATCCACTGCATTAGTTTTGTATGGTTGCTAGAAAATGCCATTTCTAACAAAATATCAAACCATTTGTCTTCAAAACCGAATTTGCATCCTGTAAAGAAGATAAACATTTTTGTATTTAAAGTAGAAACTATGTCAGAACTATAAATACAAAGCTGCACATTCGAAATAACCCAACCTGTGTTATGAAGTATTTCAAGACATGAAAAATCATTTTGCATTGGATAATTAAGGCAATAATAAACAGCCATACACAGAGCATTTTCTCCTATTGCGGTGGTAATGAAAGGATCACCACCTATGTTTATTTGAAGAAAATATGTATGTTGTTTTATTGCATTTTATTATATCATAACAAAAGTAAAACATTATTATTTTATTGCATATGTACCCTTTGCTAACATGAATGTTATTAGACATGTATGACCTTGTAGACAAATGCGATGGAAGGGTGTCAAATCATTGACTGGAGACTTTACATTTAATAAATGTGGACAGTAAACTACTATATCAATGCATTTTAATGCATATAATTTTTCAAAGCAATTCTGAAAAAACATAAATAATTTATGAATGCGTCATTATGTAATATAGTAAAAAGGATACAGAAATTTTACAAATCATGTTTAAGTATAATATTTTTTATATAAATTTGTATTATTTTTATTGTGAAATATTAGGTTACAACTAGAAAATTAATTTACGTCAGCCGCATATTCCAAGTTATTTAACATTTCTTTGTGGCTGATTATGCTACGATGTCTAATAGACGAGCGTTTGTAATTTCTAATTTCCTGTAATTCCATTGAATTTTGTTTTGATATATGCATGAATTTTTTATACCAACAAGCTGTAATCCAATTAAAAAAAGTGTTTAATTCAGAATACAGTGAAATTTCCTTGTGCATTGATAATACGTTATAAAGTTTATACATAGTGTAAGATAAATTAATATAAAAAGGCTATGAATGTTCGATAAATGTAAAATTATAATTATTGAAAGAAATTTGAAATTTTGAAATGTTTCTACCACGAATACGGTAAAACGTATAAGAAACAACTGCTACGAATCCAGCGACAACAGTGGGTTTAAACAATCGCGGAATTGCTTCAATTAATATCATAGAATGTTGTAATAATATATCGTAGAATGATTCGATATATTTTGTTATAAGGCTCATTATTTTTACTTCTTTCACTCGCGATACGTGAAAATATTTTTGTCACTAACTCTCTTCAAATAGGGATATTACATATTGCAATATGCATGTACAGGGCTGATTCAAGGATATACAAAAAAGAGAAATATTATAATTATAGGTATCGAAATTAACTTTCAAAACGCAATGAAATACATTTAATACATACAAGTATTATCAATGATTATAAGTTACTGATAGATTTATTGTAAGTTATTAATATGTAATAAAAAGATCTTTTAGACCTCTATAACCCAGGGCTCTACAAAATCTTATTTCGGTATTGGCGATGCTTCTATGCATTACTATTGCGCAAGCGCGGGGCACTTTGACGCGCGAAAATAAAGTGCAGTAGTAAAGGAGAGGGGATGGATGAAACTAGTGACTTTCCCCTCACACAGCACGAGTATATACAGGGTGTCCCAAAAATGTTGTAACACCTTGAAATGGGTGGTTCGGGAGGTGATTTGAAACAACTTTTTCCTTAGCGAAAATGTTGTTCGAGGCTTCGTTGAGGAGATATTAACAGAAAACACTGACCAATCAGAGCGCGCGTATACCGTTGGAGCAGCCGCGGTAGCGAAGGTTACGCGCTTAGCGGCCGCGCTCGTACCCGAACAAGTGACTCGACGTGCATCGAAGGACATTGACGCCAGAGATGGGCAAACTCCTAGATTTCGAATAAATCTGAAGTTTGCCGATGTGTTTGTCTCGTTTCTTTCTCTGGGAAATGTTCGAAAGAGGAAAAGAGACAAACATATCGACAAACTTCAAATTCATTCGAATTCTAGGGTTTTGCCCATCACTGTCCCGAACCACCCATTTCAAGGTGTTACAACATTTTTGGAACACCCTGTACATGTACTCGTTTATGCATGTGGCAAACATTTCCCTATCGTTATGTTGAATAACCAATCAGAAGAAGGAAGCAATGATGCAGGATGTTCTCTTTCAATAGTCGACTCTCCGGAAGTGATTGTCGAAGGGGTAGAGAAAGAAAGAGAGAGAGAGAGAGAGAAAAAGAGATCTTTACCCTGTGTAACGATTAGATACACTCCGAATCCTCAATTTGAAGTTCTAGAACGGGGTCGCCGTAGGGGGGCACCCATGGATATTTAGATATTGCAACGAAAACAGAATCGACGCAGACGCGAACCAACGCGAACCATACTTGATCGTCGCGATGAGTGCGTTGTTTCGAAGAACCCGTCCCTAGTGTTTACATTTTTCTTCACGAAGCTAATCAGTGTTATGATTTCATCTCGTTGCAAGTATCTGTGAAATCACCGATAACAGTCATCCGATTTTTGAATTAATCCGCGTAGGAACGAATCGTGACATATACGACGGTCGAGTTCATGTAAATATACTTTTTATCGGTGTCTTTCTTGTGTTACTCCAAATTGTTCTCTCTTTTTACGAAAATGGCGAATTATATGGATCGCCAGTATTCGTACGGGAATTCAGTACATCTTCGTACAGATGACAAGAAGTGAACTCTTCGACAATTCTGATGCGGACGAACTTTATTGGGGCCAAGTAACAAAACAATTTGGGATCTTCAAAGATGGATGCAACAATTGAGAGAGAGTGCAGTGCTTTGGGTGGTCTCTTTCAACAGATTATAACTGATATGAAGGTAAGAAACGCCGTGGTTGTTTTTACTCGATGTCTGTTTTGGCGTTCGACCGCGTTTTTTTTCCTGTTCATTGTTTTTTGTATGATGTTATACCGTTGCACAATTTACGATGCAGGCGAAGACGCGTTTGTCGATGCAATGCCTCCGACACCCATATTTCGTAAATACTGTGAAATCATTGAATACGATCGAAAATAAAATATGATCCTTTTTGCTGTTCGTTCTTTTATAATACTTGTAAGCGTTGGCGATGTCCTGATTCCGAAAGCTATTCTCTGAAACCATTGAGATACTTTACCGCGGTAGAACGAGGGCAAGCTAATTTACACATGCTCTTCGAGCGTCGAAATATTTTTAAATTCTTGCGCGACAGTTAGTGCTGCATAAATACTCGAATAAAAGTATTCGAAATATTATTTGAAATGAAACGAATGGAAATAAAATAATATTCCAAACATGATATGAAAAATTGTATAACGTAATATTTATGTAAGAATGTTATGATCCCACAAAGAGCAATAAACTTAGTCTGGGACAGTTTTTCAATACTTCAATCTAAATTTAAATTTTATAAGTAGGTTATTTACAAAACATGTGTATTTTATATATTATCCAGGTTTATATTTAAGCCTTATTTGTATTACCACAAGATAACTCAAATATTTTAAATACTATGCTACGAAGAATAGAAAATATTGTACTTCGAAAATATATAATAAAGTTTTTTGTGTTCCATTTTAAAAATTAATTTTTTGGTATTTCAGAGGCATATTTTACTTTTTTATTTGAATAAGAAAAAAAATGTTACTACAGAATATATAAATTGTGAAAAGAAATATTTAAAAATTCTGTTATATGTACAGACTTTTTCCACAATATTTTTTAGTACAATCTAACTGTTAACATATCTATGACTTAACATCATAATTACAGTACCTATCTAATTTCTTAGCCATGAAAACATCTAATCATAAAGAATAGGTAGGCGTATATGATTACATTATCTGTATTCAATATGCGCAGTTGTATTCTGTATCATACAAGTTACAATAAAAAATGAACATTAAACTATAACTGAGTCTGTTTACGATATAAATGTGAAATAAAATATTAAAATTACATAATAGATATTTCTATAAGTAGGGATAAATTCAAATATTTTTGTTATTAGAATGGAGCACCATTGTGGGAAGATTTAATCTCTAAGGCAACAAAATTACATTCATGCTTAAGGTAATAATTGATATAAACAATTATTTTATAATAACATAACAGTTAACTGTATTTGTGTTTTTATGTCTTTCAGAGCTGCTATTTTAGCTATTTCTGCTTATCTTGAAACATTTCAAAAAATTGCTGATGCTGCAACTAGTGCAAGAGGTAAATTACTCCCATGAACTACTTATTAATTTATATTAATTTCTTTTGTTATTAAAAATTGTTTAATCAAATTTATAAAGCACATGAAGTTTCTTCACATATTGGTTTCTTTTCTCTTAAAAAAACAGTAAATTAGTCATCCATATTATTCAATTCTATTACTCTATAAAAATAAATGTAACATTAAGAATTGCTTACAATTAAGGTGCAACAAAAGAAATTGGGACTGCTTTAACTCGGATATGTCTTAGACATAAAGCAGTAGAAACACGTATGAAATCTTTTACCAGGTAAATATTTTTTATTATGTTTTAATAATCTTCTTTTTTCGTTAATTATTCAAACTTTTTACTTAAATTTCTGTCTATTAGTGCTATTATGGATTGCTTGGTGTTACCACTTCAAGAAAAATTAGAAGATTGGAAAAAATCATTAATAAATTTAGATAAGGAACATGCCAAAGGTGGGTAAGACATTTCGTAAGTCCAAAATTTATTAATAAAATTTGAGTATGAGTCTTATTATATAGTTATTAAATCTGAACATATGTTAATTTAGAATATAAGAAAGTAAGAGCAGAATTGAAAAAGCGATCTACAGATACTTTACGATTGCAAAAGAAAAAAGCACGTAAAGGTCAACACTTACATGGACAAGGACAATTGCAAAGTCATGGACCTACATCGGGGGACATTGAATTAAATAGAATGTTAGAATCTTCTGCTGCTGTTATCCAAGAAAAACGTCTAAGTTTAGAAGAAACAGAGAGAAGAGCTGTTCGTGCAGCCTTGCTCGAAGAAAGGGGCAGATTCTGTCTTCTTGCCAGATTTTTAAAACCAGTACTTGTTAGTAAAATTTATTCCATATAGTAGACAGTTAACGATTTAATTTCTCGATATTATCTCGAATAATATGTACAACACAGGATGAAGAAATTGCAATGCTAATGGAGTTGACACATCTCCAAGAAGTTTCTGATCAGTTACAACGACACGCAGCCTCTCCGCATCATTTACCACCCGCATCGGAACAAGTCATAACAGATATAAAAGGCTGTGATGTTACTCAATGGTCACTCGCTACACCTCCTTCCAGTCCTTCTTTATCTCTCGGATCGAGGAAAAGTTCAATGTGTTCAATCAGTTCTTTAACTAGTAGCAGCAGCGGTTCTTGCAAAAGTCATCCGAGCCCGTCTGGACATCCGTGGCATAGATCGCTTTCTCAGGTGAAAACTCCGCAACCGTACAAAAAACAATATTAAGTTTTCTTTCTCTATGCTTAGTCGTTGTACTAAGAATAATAGCCTTTATAATGCATGGCATATTAATTTCACTGTTTATGCACTAGCTGTATACCGTGCAAGTAGTTGCTCGTAGATTACAGCATGAATGCCATTTGGCATCGGCTTAGTGTATGTGGTAGTCGATGTTGTACTCGTTGTAGTCTGTCGGTGTCAGGCCCTCCAGCATCAGCGGTTTGATGACGCTGCGCCACTTGGCAAACGGTAGTTCCCGTGACTCTGGCTTCACTTCTCAGGATACATTGTATACGCAACCCATTTCCGAACATCAGGTAAGGTTGCTAGGAATTAGTTGCCTGCTAGTGTTTCACGTCTTTCTTTTCACTTTTAACGCTAAATCAAGTTTTATACTACACGACATAAATGTTTGTTATGTCCCTGAAGTTAAATTGTGTTGTCGTAGGTATCAAATGTGTCTTCTCAAATTAATCAAAATACTGGTTGTACTACAAGACCCGTAACTACTGCTACTTGGCCTGACTTACAGGAAACATCAGTTCAATTCGACAGGCAAAATCAGAACACAATCAATGAACGGCCGCATACGATATCTTCTGGTATGTACATTACTGTTATTGCTATTATTTGTGTATAAAAAAAGTAGAATTCATTTCCTTTAAGGGATATTCTCACTTCAGCGTCTCGAAATATGAATCATTTTTGTAAATTTTTTAAAGAGAAAGTATAAATTGATACATATTCTTGTTGGGCCTTAAAGAAGATTTTACCATTTTTATAGCTAGAAAGTTAATGAATAGTAGCATTTATATGTTTTCGCGCGCACCGTGACGAGAAAAACATACTTTCACTGTAAACGGCCTAGAGAAATGTTCTCAAGTCAAAGTCAAATGCCTTACGTTTTAAAAATACGTAACAAAAAATTGACATTTTTTAAATCTCTAAAGTGAGACGACTCCGTAATAATAATTTAAGAAGTACGAATTATAGCAACTTGCCAGTAAATTTCCTCACACCTATAAATCCGTTACAACTAGTATTTATTATATTGAGATTAGAGGTGGTTAATATCTACGATTTATTTAAGATTATTAATTACTGTTGTAGCTTACGAAAAAGGCCATCAGAGACCAGCTCTCAGCGTTTACACATTCCAAGCTCCAGACAATAGTGGCTGTTGCCACAGTCAACCTGCTTCTCCAGTTTCTTCTTCCTCAAATCAAGCATCCAGAGTACAATTGCGTAGAAATAATGGTAGTAATCGTCCTCCAATACCGAACAGATGTTCCAGTTTAGAACGACCATCAGTCCCGGTGAAGAATGAACCTCCTGGAAGTCCTCGAGGCAAACCGAAGTTACCGCTTCCAGCACACTTAGCGAAAGGTTTGTATTATTCTTTACCGATCATTTAAATTTTGAAACATATGTCTAATAGTATGGTACAATTACAGAATTAGCAACTCATCAACTTCAGCAACCAATGTATGTAAACATGCACGAATTAGCAAATTTAGCTGCAACCCGTGCTCAGGAGATGCAGTTACCGCTACCTCCACCGCCCGCATCACTAGCAGCGCCAGGGACTGAGAAGGTATGTGTTGAAACATATGCATATAACGTCCTATAAGTCCTTTTATGATCAGAAATATTTACATCGCTAACTATTTATAGACTGAAGTTACGGAAAAGGACGGTGGAAGTCAAACATCAGAGTCTAGCGTGGAATCCAGCAGTGGATATGGAAGTCAGACTACTATACCGCATTCTCATTCGCTTCATAATCAAAATGAGAATGCCTGGAACGTACCTGGTGCTGCGTCTACTCTAATGGTTCGCAGAGGATCGGTACAGCAAGCTAGCAAACCTCCTCCGCCAACAAGACGCACGTCCACTGTTATAACTGCCACATTCAATAATCCGTCATCAGGTTCTAACGATGAACGTACCGATAATACTTGCGACGAGGCTGAGAATCTTCCTCCGCCGCCAGCATTTTTATTAGAAGGTTCTTCGCCTACAGCTAGCCCTACTCCTCAGCGGTAGGGGACAACTCTATTTAACTATTTGTTGAAATAAAATAACAACACTTACATAACATCTGGAACACTGATTTAACGCAATATATATTTCATATTGCAGATCTGTCTCGGTGTCAGAAACTGTAAGGACCCTTACGGAATTACGTCACACCCCCGCGAGTCCTTCTCTTTTACGAAAGGCTACTACAGGTCAGACGCAATCGCATAACAATGCGTCTGGCACATTACAGCATAATACCATGTTACAAGTTACTCGAACTTCCGTCGAACGTTCATGCGCAGTAATTCGCTCAACTTCCCAAGAACGTGGGTCGACTACTATGCAAATGACAACGATCAACTCAGGTGTAAATATTCAAGGGCAAGGTCCTGGAGGAGTAGGTCAGAGCTTTATGGCGGTTCTCAGTGCTAAGCTTATTAACAGTACAACAGGTAGCAATGCCAATAGTGGTAATAATACAAGCAGTAGTCCGAAATCCTCGAGGAAGCACTCCATCGAACAGCAGATAAATAAAAATTCCAAAACACCGTCTGGTTTTCTTGAAACTTTAAATGCTAAACTAGCCCAACAGCAACAGAATATGCAAGGGAATAATATGACGAGTAAATCGGCAAGCGTGAGACGTATTATGGGCAATCGCGTGCCCATTATCGATCCTTTGCAGGTTAGGGACTCTTTGATGGATCAAATACGAAGAGGAACATCCCTTAGAAAAACCAGCGGTCCCATTAACGATCGTTCGGCACCTAAAATCTATTGACTATCGTAATACTGATGTTCGCGTAAGTTCCTTTATTATCTCTGATGCATCTATGTTGCATTTACGATTGTTAACAACAATCGCAACGCTCGTCATCGAATCCGATGAACGTGCTTACATCGCCAAAGAAAATGGCACTTGTTACGCGGTGATCGTATATGTACCTTTATGAACGTACATTCGATAATTGAAATTAGCATACGTTGACTTTTTTGCACTTCGGTGCGCTAGCGTCAAAGTAAAATGGCAAAGTGAATTGTTTTCACAAATTCGTTGTTTACGTCATTGGTTTCATTATAAAAATTGTTTTGAAGAAGGCAGGCTCTATATTAAATCCACTTTTGATACGCGATACTTTAGTGCTTATTACGGTATACAAATTAAATCAAAGCGAGAGTAAAATGACTTACCTTAATTGTTCAATTAGAGTCTGATCTTATTACATTGTAATATCTGATAATTAATAAGATTCAAGTAATATATATATTTATAAAGTGTAATACAGTAGCATATTAATATATATATTATTTCAACTCTGCTTGGTTTGGGTTGACGTTTAATTATACTAATGCCCAATGCTTGCCAGTATTGCGGGAAACCTGACTGATTTAATAATACCATAGTAACAATTTAATACTCTATATTTTAAATAAAAAAAAAAAAGGAAAAAAGATGGAGGGAATATAAAATCCATGTACAATTTAATATAGAGCTCGTGTCTTAGCGTATCGTTATGTTATTTGTAGTTATTAATTTTTTCCTCTATTATTTGTCTTTCATTTTTCGTATGAAACGCACAAGTATAATTGTTTTTGTTTCATATTAACTTCTCACTTGGTATTTCGTGTGTTTCTTACGGACACCTCCTGTAGTGTGACATCTGTCAATGATAATATCATACTTGGTATGACAAAATTGATAATAAATAATGAGTATTACTGCCCAGGTGGAACCTAATGTTAGAGTTAGTTTTTATATTGGTCCGACTATTCCATCGATACGTGTATCTCTACCATTCATTCAATATCGATGTAATATTGTATTGCACTACGGTATTACTATTTCATTATTATTACTTTTTTCGATAACGACGCTTAAATCGATTTTATCATATCAAAGATTTTGTATTGGACCCAGTGTAGCTTCTAGATTGTAATAATTCTAGTTCTATTCCCGAATCTAGAAAGGCATCCATATTAACGAACACCGTGGATTTCCGTTTAGGATATTTTGCAAACGAAGATTTAACTTGCAAACATATTGATACTACATATCAAAGTTTTTGTATCGCTACGTTTTTTCTTTTTTATATTAGTATAATATATACGATACTGTTTTATAATGTTAGTACTTACGAACGTTAAGTGTACTGTTATAATATTTTGTGAAACGAAAGTGCATTTACTATTGCTCGAGCATTTACTGCCAACGTCTGACCATCGTTCCAACGATATCGGGCCGAAACGATTCGTCCCGATACTTTCTGTTCTGCCTGGGCGACGCTGTTTCCAATATTCGGTAAATGTTAAAATAAATTGTATGTGTGTGTTCGACGGGATCGATTGGAAATCGATAGTTCGTTGTGCGATAAACTACCGGTAAACATACCTTTCAGCGCATGTTCTGACAAGCCTATGCGAATAACGATCCTAATGTAACAAAGTATTATTAAGCGTATTCGTCCCGTTCGTTATGTTAATCGACCGCGATGGGAATTCCAGTATCTCTCTCTCTCTCTCTCTCTCTCTCTCTCTCTCTCTCTCTCTCTCTTTCTCTCTCTCTCTCTATGCATATGCATAATTTATTCGCGCGGATACACAACAATACCTGTTGTTAACGAGTATATCGAAAATCTCGGACAGCAGCCGACTGAACCGATGAAAATGCTACTACTGCCAGTTCATCAACATTCAACGTGTTCCTTTTCATTCCTGATGATGCAGTTAGATTTTGCGTTAACTTTAGCAGAGCGTCGCGACGTGTAGTTGCTAGCGAACAATAATAGTCTTTATTTATTTGAAACAAGCATTTCACTGTGTACAACGTGAATAAATAGTTGATACTTCCAGAGACGATTGCGGTTTGATATTTAATGCTGAGAAAAAATGGCACACGAGTGTTCGCGGTAGATAGCAAAGAGTAATAAAAAAAAAAAAGAAAAAAAAAGAAGAGTTTAATTGCGAACATTATCGAATTCTGCACTTCGTAGTTACGAAAGATACGATTCGAGTTCAAGATCAGCATTAAATGACAAACACTTAGTATAACAATAAATAATGAAAAAAAAAATGAAAGCCGTAATAATTAAATAAATAAATAATCGTAAATCCATTGTAATAAAATAATATTTAATGTAGTACAGTTCGAAAGGTGATTGTTAATTTGTAATAATTATTTCAGTAGCGATCAGATACAAAGATAATAAATAAAAGTGCAACAAACACACGATATGCGCCTTCTTGCGTGTTCACTCGTCGATACAGAAAAAGTAATGTCAGTTGTTTACCGATAAACATTTGCGTCGAAAGCGTTCTCTCGTATTTATTTACAATTTCGTCGATTCGTTTAAAGAAAGAAACGATCATTCCCTTATATGACAATTTATTTGCGACGAGAGTGATAACTTTATCATATAACTTATCCTATCATTAATTATATAATTGATTGACATATTTGTAGATAAAAAAAGAAAAAGAAACAAACAAAAAGAAGAAGGAATTATGTATATACCCTGCGCGAAGTTTGCAAATAGCGTATCTTTATGATCGAAGTTTACAGATGAGCGAGGCCAATTCTCCGAAAAGCAGTTTTCCGAAACAGCTTGCTGGCGTTTCACAAAACACAACGAGTATTTTACTGTTCCCGATGCTTTGCATATTTAAATATTAAAAAGTATATATATATATCCGGCGCCGTTCAACCACCGACCGGAGGATCCACGTACGTTGACTGATCCTTCGTTTGATTAGGACACGCGGATCGTGCGTCTGTTATCTCGCGTGGCACGCCGCTCACCGATGGCAATCCGTACACAGAAAACGAATTGTTCAGTATCTGTTTGTGATCCCCGGATGCGAGAATGTCGTTGTCCTTGTTTACTATTAACGCCAGACTTCCAGCTGCGAGGGAATATTTTTTTATAAAAGAATATTGTAAAACAGCGTACGTGTTACATGTATATTGATATAATTGGTGGTTTCAGTCATCGATGTGTCGTTGAAGTATTTACGGATCAAAATGAAAGAAAAAAAGAGATCGGATACGTACGAGAATCTAACGGTGAACAGGAGCAGCTCGAATCTAAAGTGAACTCGACAGTGGCACGTAGACGTTGAACCTCCCGGGACGCATGCAAATCCAGTAACAATCTTGCTTTATTCAATCGTCTGATTGCTACTTTGACAGCGCTACTCGCCGAGCAATAAACGTTGTAGAAATCCGTCGGCAAATTGTCGATGCACACAGGACAAGACTGTTTCACACTCGTTGGCGCTAAATTAAACAAATGTAACGTGAGAATTACTAATAACTGTACTTGTAACTGTTGTGTAGACTGTAAAATACATTCACTTACACGAAACCTGGGCATCGCTGTTTGTGGCATTCTTTGTTCGACCATCGGACTCCTCCTACAAATAATTATCTTAGGAATAGTATATATAGTGCAATACAAAACTACTTAATAATATCTAAACATGCTTCTAAGGAATTTTAATTTAATTAAATACAACATTCAAATTTCCCGCGAGAAATTGTTGTCGCTATCTGGCGGTGAATAAGCGAACTATTTTCGGAGTTTGGTCAGCGCCTCTATCGGGAAAACGCTCAAGTTTGTCCTCGAATAGTTGAAGCTATTAATGCTAGATGGCGTTATTTCCATAGCATTTACCGACATGGTGGTAACGTACCGACCGGTGATGGTAAATACCATGGAAATAACGCCATCTAGCAATGATAGCTTCAACTATTCGACGACAAACTTGGGCGTTTTCCTGATAGAGGCGCTGACCATACTCCGAAAATTAGTTCGGCTTATTCGCCACTAGATGGCAATTCATTTGAGCAAAAATACCGGGAAAAATTTAAAAGTTTAAAAAAGATGGCTAGTGAATTTATAAGAGGAACAAGAATTTTATTATGTCAAAAGAATGTCCTTGTAATTAACGTTTTTGTTTATAGTATCAAGTTAAAGAGTGCTGTTATTTCGATGTACATATGGTCTCATTCTTCCTTGGTTTTTGTTTACGGAGTTATTAGAAACTTTGTATTGTTTTAGAAACAAAAACAGAGTATTTCAATAACGAATAGAAAATGTGTTCTGTTATTCCTTAAAAACAAAAATTAAAATATGGTTTATAATATGAAATTATATTCCATGGTCTCTATTGTATTGTCTTAGAAACAAAATCAGAGCGATCGAAATCATTATAAGCGAGTAGTT
>NC_071977.1:21636899-21655602 GCF_026283585.1 Hylaeus volcanicus
CTTAGAAACAAAATCAGAGCGATCGAAATCATTATAAGCGAGTAGTTCAATAATGAATAGAAGATACTCGTGTCTCCAGTTATTCGTAAATAAAAATTACAATATGGTTTATAATATGAAATTATATTCCATGGTCTCTATTGTATCATTTTAGAAACAAAATCAGAGCGATCGAAATCATTATAAGCGAGTAGTTCAATAACGAATAGAAGATGCTCGTGTCTTCTGTTATTCGTTAAATAAAAATTGAAATATGAATTATAATAAGAAATTATATTTCATGCTCTCTATATATTGTGAATGTTATGCATATTTCTATATCGTAACGTGCAAGAAATTTGTTCAACTATCCGTAATAATTTCTAAGAAAATCGTCTGCAATACTTCAGAGGAGATGCCCTGTATAAATTCAAGAACTGCGCTAATCTATCGACGCACCTGTGACAAATTTTGATTTTCCATTTCAGGCGTCAACGTCGCAACGGTAGCTTCAGTTCTGTAGTCAAAATTATCTGGTTTCACATAAACGGGTACTGGTCCTTCGATCCCTTCCGGAGTTTCCAATTCGTGACTGACGACGACGAAAGAGGGGTTTCCTGGTAATTCCGAATCCTCCGTTTCCTTCGTGAAAATCGTTGAAAGGTTCTCCGCGTTGTCTGACGTTCCAATATTGGAATCGAAATTGGGATTCTGATGGGAGTCTGGTTCGTCAGGTGTCAGACCACTTCCGGATTCTACCTGTGGAGCTAACGGAATATATAAAAGGATATTTAAAAGAACAAGATATTCAAGAAAGAATATTTAATATATAAAGAGATGTATTAGGGATACCAGAAAGTAATGTCGTTTCTGCGAATGCAAATACTTGTTTATTATTTACCAGCTCACCGTGTACCAATCAATTTTTATCGAGCAGGTATTGAAAATTTGCATACTAGATGACAGAAGGTTATTGATAACGAAGACAATTACATAATTGATTAAAAAGTAAAAACATATTATAAATTTATTTGTTTGAATTTAATGTAAAAGAAACGACATTACTTTCTGGTCCCCCCTGATAGTTATCCCTATTTAACAAAAACTTACGATTGACAGCAAAAAGAATTTTGCAACATTTGAGAATTATGACTAGACTGCGGATCTTTATGCATTTATAGGAAATTTGAATGTGCAAGAACCTACGAAATGCAAACAATATGCAAGAAGACAAAAAAGATTGAAAGTAAAGTTCATATTTATAATATTTGCAGAATAAAATAAATTCCTATTTAGGTTCAATTTTTGTAGGCACGTTCCCGAAGATTTTATTTTGCATAAAGATCCGCAATATATATTCTTCTATGACCATATTTTTGGTATCATCTAGAAATGCTCTATCTACATAGTGTAGAAGAGAAAAATAACTTTGTTAGTAAATTATTTACCTCTTCTAGGCAGCAACAGTCTTATTCACATAATAATACCAGTATCAGTGGTGGTTATTCAAGAACAATTGTGAATCTCCGATAATTACTTCTACTACCGCGCATGTGAATAGCGTCCACTTGCAATATTTTATAAACTTGTTTCTGAAGAGCGTCTCCATTTCTCCCGAAGACACTTAAGAATAATAACTACACTCCGGATCTTTATGCATTTATAGGAAATTTGAATGTCCAAGAAACTACAAAATGCAGACAATATGCAAGAATATAAAAAAGATTGAAAGTAAAGTTCATGTTACAATATTTGCAGAATAAAATAAATTCCTATTCAGGTTAAATTTTTGTAGGCACTTTCGCGAAGATTTTATTTTGCATAAAGATCCGCAGTCTAATTATGACGATACATTTGCTTGGTACTTTTCCATATGTCGAAACGTAAAAAAAATATATGCTTGACACTATCCCCTGCTTTTTGAAATATTCATTTCTACTCACTGTTCGAATGATCAACAACGATGCTATTGTCATTGGTGGTGCGCACGTGTGCCATAGAATCTATCTCATCCTCGTTAATTTTTGGATTCGAGTTCTCCACCAATGGTACGTTGTCAATTTTAGGTCGTACCCCACTGATCGATGCTTCTTCGATTATGTCCCTCATCTTCTCCCTTTTGCTCGTCGCGTCGTCTTGCAGCTTGTTGACCAAGCTTGGCCCTTTCGGCGATACGGATTTTCCATCGACGATTTTATTATTTATCTTCTCGTCGACTCTCTCGTTCGCCTTCTTTTTCGCTGATTTTTCCATCGGCGCGTCGCTTTTTAGATCTTCTTCCTGTAACGACGACTTGTCAGCTGGCAAGGCCGCGAATAATTCCACCCTTGGCATCACGACCGGAGGACGTGGTTCCTCGTTCGGGTCCGCGCTGCTACAAGTCGGGGAGAAATTGTAGCTCTGAAAGGTTTCACGTCATATCAGTTAAAACTGTGCTTTGCGATTTAATAAATAATTTGACTGTAATCGAGAGCAGCAATAATTTAGGTAGGGGTTGTAGACTGCCTATGTAGCCTGTCTGACTGCCTTGTAGAAATTTCTGATGCGCAAAGGCGACACTGTGTGTAACAGAATGTAAAATTCGGTGCTTTTCAACAATACGCAGTTAAAATGCTGCGTTCAATAGTGCGGACGTTCAGATCCTAATGACAATTCATGTAAAGTGACTGCTCCGCACTTTAGCGGTGACACGAAGAAGCTAAATAGCGTATCATCCACAAACTGAGACTGTTTAGAAATTTGCCTAGATTTCTGCGGCCTGGAAGTCAAATGCTTGGCGTGGCCAAGCAAGGTCAAGGTGTCGATGAATAAGAATTATTTTAAAACCCAATACGATGAAAGTGTACTCATAATATTGTCAGAGTTTTAAATCGACATATTATCTGAAAGTCTGTGAGAGAGCAAGTATGAGTATTGATAATCTAATAATATTAATATAATAAATATTAATAATATTAATATAATAAATATTAATAATATTAATATAATAAATATTAATAATATTAATATAATAAATATTAATAATATTAATAATAAATATTAATATTGTCAACATTATTATATTTTAATAACGTTATTCTATTCCAATAACACAAAATGTACAGGTGCACGAAATGTACAAAATTTTCTTTCTTCATCAAGTGAGAAACATGGCCTCATTTCTTGCAATTAGCTCTTTGTCTTTATTTACCAAGATATGGCGAGAAAGAGATTGAGATGGATTCGATGAAAAAGGGGTCTAATGATAAAGGGAAGCAAACAAGAAATAAACTGAGCCACAGGGAAAGAAGACAGCGAAGAGAGTGCAGAGGAAAGAGAAAGAAAAAGACAGTGAGGGATCTACAGAGTAAAAGATCCACAGTCGCAGAGAAAGATCCTGCATTTCAAGAATTAGGGCCGTTCAAGTACCCGAAAAAATCAAGCCGAGTTGGACTCGGCTCGAAGTCACGAGCCGAGTCGAGTACTTGAAAAAACCGAGTAGCTTGAAAGATTCAAGCTACTCGAAAGAAACCAAGTAACTTGAATTTTTCAAGCTACCCGAATAGAACCGAGCGGTCCGAAAAAACCAAGCGGCCCGAAAGAACCGGGCAACTCGAATGGTTTCAAGCTTTTCCGAGTACACATGTTAGTCCGCCGCCGGGAAACAATGGTATCATAAAAAGGACGTAGCAAACTAGACCCAAAGAAGGTCGACCATCATTTTCCGTATTTCTTATCGGATCTTAACGGATGTATTACCAATCGATTCCTTATGTTATCCCGATGAAAATGGTACCAGACACGATACAATTCGGATTATTTAGAAGGAAATTATACAGAAAAAATGATTTGCACGCTTTTTGTCTATCTTCGTTAAAAATATTTAGTAGTGTATTTAGTAGCGTTTTCATCAGGGAAACGTAAGGAATCCATCGGCGTCACTCCCGTAATAACACGATTCATATGAAGTGAAATCGGGTGATTACTGAAAGCCATAAACCAAGGGTTGAACCATCCAAAGCGCACGTGTGCCGACTTTAACCCACGACGGACCTCAAAGGGTCCGAGCATTAAAGTGTAAAATGTTTATCATGATATGTTCACTTTTTGTTGTGTTTGATAAAAGTTAAAGAAATAAATTGCACTGCTGAATTCCTGATGTTATACTAATGAAAATGGTACCAAACACGATATAATATCGATTAATTTTAATTATTCGTGTAATGTAAATTCTACAGACCACGCTGTTACACAGCAGAAAAATCTTTTTCTAATTCTACGCTTGTCTTGTTAATAATTAAAATTAACCAGGCAAGTTGCCTGGCCACGCCAAGCATTTGACTTCCAGGCCGCAGAAATCTAGGCAAATTTCTAAACAGTCTCAGTTTCTGGATGTTACTCTATTTAGCTTCTTCGTGTCACCGCTAAAGTGCGGAGCAGTCACTTTACATGAATTTCTGATACTTACACTAGATACCGTCAGTTCTTGCTGATAATAGTCATACAGTTTCACGTTCGCTGGCTCGAGACGATCAACGGCGTTCTCTCTTATCACCGTGAACGAAATGCAGGTCTTTCGAGAGGTCAGCTTATCGAAATAAATAGTAACGACGTCGTTGTTCTCCTCGAAACGTTTCACTCCTGTAATTCACGTTTTAATATTTAGTTTCACTTATTACTGTAGAAAATTGTCGATCATTATTCTACAGGGTGTCCGAGTCTAAGTGATGCGGAGCTCTAACTCCAAAACTATCGGTCGAATGCAAAATTTCAAATATGGAAATTGCATGGTAAAATGGGGCTCATGTTTGAGCGAGAAGGAATTTTTGTTAACTTAGTTATTTAACGAGATACGATGCTCAAGTTTCGTTTTTCAAATGGAATTACATATTTTTGTTTAGACCATGCGATAGTATTAGGTTGTCCCGAAAGTTTCTTTCGTTTTATTAATAATTAATATATACGCAATATTTTATGTTTTATGTTACATTACTAAATTGTGTACGATTCACTTCGCTTCATTACTGTTACAGCATCAATGTCTAAGAAATTAGATTGTCTATTTATATAAACACTGGCACAGAAAATAATTGAATGCAACTCACGAAGGCAACTTTTAGGACAACCTAATACTTTTCAAGACGAATTCACATTAAGCTTTAATGTATTTACCCGATTTTTATTACATAGTTTTATAAAGCTATAACGCTTTAAAGGCATCCCAGAAAATATTTAAAAACAGCTCTGCTAATGCGGAATTCGGAAAACCTTTTATAATGATTCTAAATAGGATGTACAAAATGAATTTACTTGTAGTTGGTGATCCTAATAAGGTGTGCAGGCTCGCTCGGTCCGGAACGTAGCCGCTTATCATTCCAATTTCGAGCAGAGCCATGTTACTTTCTTCGTCTGCCAATTTGTATCGGCCGCAAGCAGTGATCTCTTGCACCGCGCATTCGCATGCCACGGAATGAGCAGCCACGGAAAGCTCGAACGCCTCTGAACCGGTAGCATGAGCGACGTTATATTTAATATTGCTCTAAATTAAAAAAACAGTAAACGTGTGATTTTTATTTCGAAGAAAGAATTCGATACTATTAAAAATACTATTAAAAATTAGTAATAAAAAGTCCCAGGAAAACCCAAGCAAGGGTTTATTATTTATCTCACCTGAACCAACACGCAGCCCTCGCCTTCCGCAAATATTTCCACGATGGTCGGCAAAACGGGCAAACGAATCTGTGTGAGGACCATGCGGTTGTCGTTATGCATCCTGTAAACTTGATCAACTTCCCCAGCGGTCACGAGGACGGACAAATCGGTGGCGTTACTGTTCACAGCCATAGCGTATTTTGTGAGAGCTTCCAAACCAAGGACCGTGTCCTGCGTGGAGGTAAATCCACCGTTAGCGTTCCTCTGCCTCGACATCCAACGCACAGCTTTCAAAGCGTGAACCATATTCTCCTCGCCACCTAGTTCCACCAACGTTAGAACAGCGTATGCTGTCATCTCGATGCTCAGACTCAACGAAGGCTTTGTTTTGTCCTCCCACCAAAGCAGATCCTGCGATTCAAACATCAATTTTAATAGGACCTACTGACTCTTTGCATTGAAGAATAATACGCCATTTAAGAATATTTTGCTTCTTTCATGCCATTTGTAAGCATTTGTTATTATTACACCGCGGAACTTTACGCAAAATAAAATCTGTGTCGAATGTCCCTAACAAAAATGTCCCTTATTCTGCAAATATTATGAACACGAACTTTACTTTCAATCTTTTTTGTATTCTTGAATATTGTTTGCATTTCGTAGGTTCTTGCACATTCAAATTTCCTATAAATGCATAAAGATCCGCAGTGTAGTTAGTATTCTTAAGTGTCTTCGGGAGAAATGGAGACGCTCTTCAGAAACAAGTTTATAAAATATTGCAAGTGGACACTATTCACACGCGCGGTAGTAGAAGTAATTATTGGAGAATAGAAAGTATGAAATTAGATTCACAATTGTTCTTGAACAAACACCTTTTTCATAAATAATATTAACCACTGATACTGGTATCATTGTGTAAATACGACTATTGCTGCCTAGAAGAGGTAAATAATTTACTAACAAAGTTATTTTTCTCTTCTAGGTAGAGCATTTCTAGGCGATACAAAAATATGGTCATAGAAGAATAAAGTTGAACAGAGTTCCTTTTACAAGTTTTCAAAGACGTTAAAGAACCATCAGGTACGCACATGATCGATTACGACTTGTCTGGCGTCTGTCCATTACTCTCTGTTTCTACTTGCGTCTGGTATTCGCAATCGTTCATGTTATTACGACATACTGCACTGAAGATCAGGCTGTTGCAATTTAGAGATAGATTTCAAATGCATGTGATTTCATGTTTCATTGATTTTAATATGTAATCATGTACAAATAAATTGCTATAATCTTTAGTCGGGAAAAAATTCCAGTACAAAGGGTTGAAGCACCAACGCAAGTAGAAGTAGCGAGTAATGGGCAGACACATCAAACAAATCGTGTTCAATAAAATGTTTCATTGATTTTTATATGTAATCATGTACAAATAAATTACTATAGTCTTTAGTCGGGAAAAAATTCCAGTACAAAGGGTTGAAGTACCAACGCAAGTAGAAGTAGCGAGCAATGGACAGACACATCAAGCAAGTCGTGTTCAATAGCACACGTAGTACCTTATGCATCTTGAAAATCAATTTTTTTGAAAATAATGCTCCATATGAACAAATGGTATCGCACATTTGGGATGAATAATCGTATTATCTTTTATATTACCAGTTACCTTAGTATGTCAGTTATATTAAACTGCATATTATTAAAATTGATTTCATATTATTGTGTCATCAGTTGTATTCAGTTTTATATTATTAAAGTTAAGTTCTATATGAACAGATGGTATCGCACATTTAGGATGAATAATCGTATTATCTTTTATATTACCAGTTACCTTAGTATGTTAGTTATATTAAACTGCATATTATTAAAATTGATTTCATATTATTGTGTCATCAGTTGTATTCAGTTTTATATTATTAAAGTTAAGTTCTGTGTTATTATTAAGTCACCACTTATTTTAACTTCTATGTTATCTAAATATTTGTATCAACATAAAGGTAGACTTTATTGTTAAGTTAAGGTTATAAATTCTAGCCTAGGAATCAATCGACTGAATCTTTTTTGTCCACACTTTACAACTTCTGTTTTCATTATTTACAACTATCTCGATGTATAACTTATCCATACGTACATTGTGATGCGTGGCACGATCCATGAGTAACTTCATGCTGGCGTTGGCTTTGGGGTGTTCCAGCAAGGCTAACGCGTAAGTGGAGAGAACTGCAGTGTAAGGGCTATCGTTGTTGTTAATCATTCCTTTTTCTAGGCAGAACAAGGCATTGCTGATAAGAGTTGCTGACAAGGGAACCCCAGATTCGAACAGAGAGATCAGAATGTACGCTGTTAGAGCCGATGACGAACTGTCGTACTCTTGGAGACCACCCTGCGATACAAACATTAATTTTTTTAAACGCTATTATTAATGGGCAGCCTGGAGTCATAATGTGACTGAAAATTTGGTATATTTTAACTTATTTTTTTAACCACCAAATGGATCAAAGCTTCTCATTTTATTTGTAATCACTCATGTACTTTCTAAATTACGAAAGATATCGAGAAATAATTCAAATAAAATTTGTAGTTCTTGAAAAATTCCTTTCGTGAACATATTTTCCAATATTTATTCATACAAGATTTTTCAAAATATACTTCGAACTGTATATGTTTATGTGTTCTTTGAACTTTCAAGATTAAATAGTTTCTTGGGTAAGAATTTACAAAGATTCTTGTTTTTTTTAGGGATCAGGGTAATCGTACCCCTTAAATATAGGAATAAAAGTTTGCAATTTGACAAACCTTCATCTCTTTGTGGAAAACTCTGCCTACTACGGGGAAGCAGCCATTTTCGAGTTGCTTCTTCACGATCCACTTGACAGACAATTTCAATTCACGCTCGTCTATATGAATCAGGCTTCTGGCTTGAGAGAATGATTTCAATACAAACGCGGTCAACCATATAGAGCTTCCATCCCCTAAGCTGTCCGGTCCAAACGCGGAATAGGAGCCATCCGGATGTCTATAATTCAGCTCTCTCTGGTACCCTTTGTTTAACACAAGAAATTACGCAAGAATAATTACACCAATGGAACTGTTTACGAGTACAATAAATAAACACCAAAACTCTGCTGTTTCAAATTCCAGCTTAAAGTTTACAAAATTAGAGAATATTATTGTAAAGCAAAACCATGGTAGAGAAATAAATTGTGTATATTAAATTGCAAATCTTTGCATAAAGCAACAATTGTAATAATTTAATTGGATTAGCGAAATTATATTTGTGTACGTGTATTCGACGTTGAAAATTTGTCAAGTAATTGAATATTCAACGAAGATGACTAAAACATAAGGCTAACAAGTGACATAGGAGTCGACACGTTCAAATGAGTCAAAAAATGATTACATTTTAATTTAGCATTTCCAATTTTTTCCACCAAAAATGCACGAACGTACCTTTCTCCATGTTTTTAATAGCTGTCGCTCGAAGGGCAGGATTCTCGATTCCAGCAGCGTCTAAATATCTAATCACGTGAATATTTGGTACAAGGAGTATCATGTTTTGTTCACCACAGCCCATTGGAAGCTGCACAAGTTTGTTCAAATTTTCAAGCGCCGGACCCAAAATGTCTCCGATTAAATTCACGTATGCTCTGCCACTGTCAGGCACCACGTCTTCGGGTAATATCAAATCCCACACGATCGTGGAATCGTCGCTGAAATCCTTCGGGCAAATGAACGAAGATTTCGTCGTCTCCATGGGGAAACCCTCTGGCTGTATGAGAATCGGCTTCACGATAATGTCCCTTGAAAACAAGAATTAATATAGCACAGTAAGGAACAGACTGTGGAAGTTCATGCACGATAAATATGTAACATGCATATGCAAAATATGCACGAAAAATTTGAATAAAATGTAGTATAAGTAATATATTAGTATGTTACAGAATATTCTCTATGTACACATATATGAAATATTTGCATATTTTGTATATTTATGTTTAAAAACATATGCACTAATTATATTGCACCATTAAATTTCGAAAAAATGCTCGTAATTTATTGTCACGCGAATTATACTACACCAGAATAATTGTGAAAAACGTATTTTTACAGTACTCTAATTTCAAAACAAATTTCTGTCTAGGTCCAATTCTTTTAATTATTTCCTATAAAAATATTCATTTGCATAAACTTCCGCAGTCTAGTAATGAATAAAAAAGCGTTGTTTCAATGACACCACGCTTCGACAGAATCGTGAGATTGCTTAGTCTTAATTACCGTGTAAATATCAAGGTGTCGGGACCGCAAGGTTCGGCGTAATCAGGATCTATAGAAGCAGACACTGTTATGTTAACTTCCCCGATAACACGTGGCCTGAGGATGAATTCGTGAACAACGCTGCCTCGTGGTTTCACACAGAACGAAGCCTTCGGATGCGACAGATGCAAATCGAGTCCTGGAGCATCTTCTAGTTTTATTGCTACCTGTGTATCAAAGAAGTTTCGTGTTAAAGTAACATCCTTTCGTCGAATTAATGAAGGATTTTCAAACAGGAGCTTCTAGATTTGTTGGTAACTTGGAAAGGACAATTTAAAAGAAATGAAATTAAATGAAAAAAAATACCACGGTAAATGTTTGATTATGTAGTCTGCAATAATAATAAATAATATCTAGACTGCGGATCTTTATGCAAAATAAAATCTTCGCGAACGTGTCTAGAAAAATTGAACCTAAATAGGAATTTCTTTTATTCTGCAAATATTGTAACATGAACTTTACTTTCAATCTTTTTTATATTCTTGCATATTGTTCGCATTTTGTACGTTCTTGTACATTCAAATTTCCTATAAATGCATAAAGATTCGCAGTGTAATAATATCTAATCCTAGTAGAAATTTTCAAGAATATTTGTCTGGAAAACAACGTGTTAAAAACTCCTCTTTTGATACCCTTCATGTTTAATAAATACATCTTACAGGTAATTTGTGTTGCATGTAATTGAAGAGGGAAACTTTCATACGCAACATCTCTCCACGTTTCACGCTGTATGGTAGGCTGTAGTCGAGGAAGAACGGCTGGAACGCTGTTATGGTTGTCGGGGGCGCAATACCGAGGCCGTGGATCGGTGAAATGCAGGTAGTGTAGCCAACCCAATCGGTGATTGTGTGTGGAAGGGTGAGATCTATCGTCACTTTACCTTCTTCCCTGTAAAAGAAATTTCAGTGCACCATTACTTCACGTTCGTATGAAATACATTTTTGTAAGTATTGAACAAAAACTAACTAACAGTATCAACAAATTAATAGTCAACGAGTACTCATTATACATATGAGTATGCTTTTGTAACTAAAGGGAGGAGAAATATAATTAGTTCCATATTACAGTTATTGTTTTCAAAGTTGTGGTAAAAGCATCGTTAACCCTTTGACTACGAAGGGCGTATACATATATTCGTCCATAGTCAACATGTACAATTAAGAATTTCTAAGTTTCTAATCATTGTAACGTCAAGCAGTTACACGACAGTTTTATTTTCGAAGAATAATTAATTCTTACTCGGTTGGTGTTAATTCCCACCAACCATTACAGTAATTGTTTTCAAAGTTGTAGTAAAAGCATAGTTAACCCTTTGACTACGAATGTATATTCGGCCATAGTCAATATATACGATATATCGGAATTTTGAAGAATTTTTAAATTTCTAACCATTGTAACATCAAGCAGTTACACGACAGTTTTATTTTCGAAGAATAATTAATTCTCACTCGGTTGGTATTAACTCCCACAACCACGTTTCAGGAAAATAGGATCTCAGGGTGGTCGTTTGATCGGGCAATTGGTCGACGTATCCTACTTCAGGGCTCATCTCTGCAGCGGAAACGGCGAAATTGATTAACGGAAAGGCAGTTGGCTGCATCGCTTTCAGCATGTCTGTAAGTGCAATGAAATGTTTATGGCACTTCCGATACAGGAAACTGAGCTGTGAAAATTCCAAATATTTTATTCGATTTATATTTTAATGTGCGAGCTACGTATGAAATACATTGTCTGTTAAACGTATAGTGGTTTAATTAAACTTGAATTCCTTAGTGATATTTAAAAATTATTATCGATAAACCAAATCAGCAATTATTTACCGGGTTCGTCCATGTCTTCCCGCATCATCTGTACCTTGAACCACGGCGACACTGAGCGTTCCCTGAAGAACAGCGGACAAGGTCGCGTTTCTATTATCAAATCGCTCATTACAACCACACCGAAATCCTGCGCAAAGGAAAGATTACGTAATTTAATTACGTTGTATTCCAATTCTATAGTAATTCAATTGTCTTAAAATAAATGATCTCTGTCCCCGATGATATCCTGTCCCCCACTTTAAGCAATCTTCTGCATAAAATTTAGATGTATCTTACGTCGAAAGCTTGTATAGCATCCACATAGTTAACGCCAGCGTTGTACGTGATCAAGTTCCTTCTTCGTCTTCCCACGATCCAACTGAACGGTGATTTTAGCGGAAGAAGCGGCAGATGATCGATTTCTTCCATCGACTCTTCCGCTGCTGCTGCTGTTGCTATAAATTCAGATTCGAAGTTTAGATACATTGTACTATTACATCATAATTTATGATTCATAAATAATAAGTAAACTGCGGAAGTTTATGCAAATCCATATTTTTATAGGAAATAATTAAAAGAATGGGACCTAGACAGAAATTTGTTTTGAAATTAGACTAAAAACATATGCAATAATATTATTGCATATAACAATATATTGCATATAATATATTGCATATGTTTTTAAAAATGTAAAAGAACTTTAGAAAAGAATGTAGGATTTTCTACAGTATCGAAAACTTTCTAATATTTTAAATAAAACGAGGGCGTTCAAGGACCAATAAGTGTGCCGGAACAACGTTGGTCCAAAATTTAAATACGCACCGATTACTTCGTGTGACGTAGATCGATCGTTCTCCGCGTATAAATTAATTTTGACAGACAAACGCCACCGACTAACACCATCAACTTTGGAAAAAATGCTCGTAATTTATTGTCACGCGAATTATAATACACCAGAATAATTGTGAAAAGTATTTTATATATGTGTACATAGCGAATATTCTGTAACATACTAATATATTACTTATTATACTACATTTTATTCAAATTTTTCGTGCATATTTTGCATATTTATCGTGCATAAACTTCCGCAGTCTAATAATTAGAATCGTGCCGAAGAAAGGCTTGAAACTATTTATTTGAACTTAAATAAATCATACACAGGAAAGACAATTCAGCCTTCTCAGATGTTTTTAACACGATACTCCTCGAGGCATTTGAGACTTGAGAAACAAGGAAAATTTAACGATTTAAAATTCAGTTATTCCATTGAACGAAGTTTAGATACATTGTACTATTACATCATAATTTAACGATTTAAAATTTAGTTATTCAGTTGAACGAACCTCACGACTAGTAAACAAAATTGTTACACATTTCATTCGTTATATGTATATTAGATATGTATATTAGAGACTATCTCGAATCAAATAGTAGTAACATACGTTTGCAGTTGGCCCAGGACCAGATTGGATGGGTTTCTGGCGTCGGATGGAACCTTTTCAGTTGGTCGAAGGTTTGGCTGGCGTCGACGAGGTTGGGTTTCGATCCAGCCAAGAAGAGGGTCGACTTGTCGACGGCGGAAATCCCGCAAAGAGACCATGGAGCGGCTTCCACGTGGTATTGAGTGGTCCCTCCTGGCGTTTGAACGTCCGTGTGCCATGCACTCTTCACCTTGTTCTCGAAACAGTGGCCAACCTCGATTGTGTACGTGGTGGCAACGATCTCCCCGTCGGGTCGCACGTAATAAAGCAGCAGCTCCGATACTGGAGCCATGCTTGGTGTAACTTTTACGCTTAACGGGAACCTAATTCGATGGAACAATGGATGCATATTTTTATATGGGGGAACTAAACTAGTAGAGAATGGTATGGAGGTCTGGATCTGAGAGCAGCATTTAGTCTTAATTATTTCAACCTCACTTTGTAATTTAAAACAACAGGCGTAGTCACTTTTGACCTGTGCTACGGTTTAGATAAGAAAAGAATGTTAAAAAAATATATCGTAAGGCAATAACGTGAGTACGAAAAAAAATATATATATATATATGTCGAATTGAGTAACCTCCTCCTTTTCGAAGCCGGTTAAAAAGAGAAGAGATACGAAGTTTTCGCAAAGCCATAACGCAGCGATAGGTAAACATAAATGAAGTCACTAGTCAATTTGCTTGTTCATATTTTTAGCAAACGTTGTTATTAGGTCTAAAGCTACGGTTACTATGAATGCGAATTCGGACGAAAATGTGTTCGGACGAGTTCTGACGAATTCGTTCAAATAAACAAACGTCTGTTTTTCAGTGATAGTGTTTACACTAGTAACGACACAGATGTCAGAATTAATTGAGCGTTCAAACAAGTTTGATTTTTTCGTCCGACCTGCGTCTATTTTGGGTGCTTTTTTTGCGTTGAAATTCGAGTGATAAATAAATGGATAACGATAAATTGATAAGTCTTGTGTACGAGAACAGGTGTTTGTGGGATATGAGAGACAAAAATTATCATAACAGAGATATTTCTCGGCAAACGTGGGAGAAAGTTGCTACAGAACTCAACACTAGCAGTAAGTACAATTTTTTATTTTTTTTTTATTTTTTTCATTTTTTTTCACTCATGAAATGAAAATATTGAATCTTCTGACAATGGTCATCTCTAGAAGTAAAGTTATTTAATTTATCTATAACTACATGAAAATGAAATATATCATATAGACGAATATAGTATACTTATACATAAATTAAATCATTTTTCTTTGCTTCTGAAAACGACCAGTGATTGAAGATGTTACTGTCGCCAATGAACAACTTGGGTCATCATTGTATATCCACGTTGCTTGCAAGATTTAATATCAAAGCTTATAAATAGACTGCGGATCTTTATGCAAAATAAAATCTTCGCGAGCATGCCTACAAAAATTGAACCTAAATAGGAATTTATTATTAACATGAACTTTACTTTCAATTTTTTTTATATATTCTTGCATATTGTTTGGATTATGTAGATTCTTGCACATTCAAATTTCCTATAAATGCATAAACATCCGCAGTCTACGTATAAAGAAGAATTTAAATAAGTGATTGTAGAGGTGGTAAGTGAATTCATAAAATTTCTAAGTAAATGAATTTATAAAGTATACCTGTGGACGTCGGAGCCTTGGTCGGTTTTGTTGGTAGGCGATTCGACGGCGCCTAACAGATTATGAAATTCTGAATAATTCAATATGGTGTCTCGGCTGGGCTTGTGCTTCACATGGCCGTATATCAACAGATCGCCCTTCGAGTTGATGGAGTAATGGAAAGAAATGGACTCGTTGGGTTTGGTGTGAGAAGGAACCGTGTACATTACGTTGAAGGAGTACTTCTCCCCGCATTCGATTGGTTGATAGCCTCGTGCCACTGCTAAGTAACTGTCGGATGGAGAGTACCAAGGGTTTACGTCGATATGTGCCGAAGGTTGATCCATGAACACCTAGTAGAGTTTAGGGAAATAAAAATCATTTTATTCGATTGTAATCAGCGAAAGTAACGTGGTATTTAACAGAAGCATTATATGAAGAACCATGATTAATTATTAACAGATTTAGACGACACAAATGGATAAGCTGCATTACATGTATTGCTGAATGTTGCTTGTTTTAGTATCATAGTAATGTGGTATTTAACAGAAGCATTATATGAAAAACCATTATTAATTATTAACAGGTTTGAACAACACAAAAGGACAAGCTGTATTATATGTCCTGCTGAATGTTACTCGTTTCAGTATCATTTGTTTATTATTTTAATAAATGGTTGAAATTGAGTGAAGCTTTCTTATAACAAGAGTGTTATATTATTAGGAAAAATATATTGACTTGTTAAGTTATGATTTGTTGCTCCCAAAAAGTGGCAGTGATGACAATGAAAAATTAAAATATATATAACTACCTAAATTAACGGAACTGTTAAAAAATTAGCAAAATACGGAAGTTAAATAATTGTTTAATTATGTAGCACTTACCCTCCAGCGTTTGTCAGGCGAATAGTATTTCGTCGGGTAGTCAACACCAGTTGCGACGAAGCTCAATAGAACGATATTTTTATGCGGTGGTGGTACGATAAAATCAACGAAACCGTCTGCAGACGATGTGAAATTGCGACATTCCACCACAACGCGAACCATTTCATCTTTTCCGCGTACTTTTAGGCAGAGCTGAATTTTTTCATTGGGCGCTGGGGTATCGTCATGGCGCAACACTCGTAACTATTGAATAAAAACAATAAAAGAAACGAGACTGGTGTTTAGTGACAAATCCAGTGACATAGTTGAAAATGTTTTGATTTTTGTTTAGGAAAATTGAGAATGTACAATTGTTCTTAAATCTAGTAATATGAAGATTCAATTAATAATTTAATAAATACGTTCCCAGAGAAGCTACAGTCCTAACTGTTGAATGAGAACAATAAAAGAAACAAGACTGGTGTTTTGTGATGAATCCGGTGACATAGTTGAAAATGTTTTGATTTTTGTTTAGGAAAATTGAGAATGTACATTGTTCTTAAATCTACTAATATAAAGATTCAATTAATAATTTAATAAATACGTTCCCAGAGAAGCTACAGTCCTAACTGTTGAATAAAAACAATAAAAGAAACAAGACTGGTGTTTAGTGATGAATCCGGTGACATAGTTGAAAATGTTTTGATTTTTGTTTAGGAAAATTGAGAATGTACATTGTTCTTAAATCTAGTAATATGAAGATTCAATTAATAATTTAATAAATACGTTCCCAGAGAAGCTACAGTCCTAACTGTTGAATGAGAACAATAAAAGAAACAAGACTGGTGTTTAGTGATGAATCCAGTGACATAGTTGAAAATGTTTTGATTTTTGTTTAGGAAAATTGAGAATGTACATTGTTCTTAAATCTAGTAATATGAAGATTCAATTAATAATTTAATAAATATGTTCCTAGAGAACAATGTAGAAAAAAAAAACAAGATAGATTTACCTTTCCGTGATAAGGCAAGCCCAGTTTGAAGTATTTAGGCGTGTGAGAGACGAATTCCAGTTTCAAAGCCTGATGCATCACCATTGTCCGACTAATCGTTGTTTCTACTACGCCTGTCCCAGCTTCCGTGAAATTCGCTATGAGAACGATATTGTTAGGCGCCACTTTCCAACGAGCTAAGCCGAGAGCTGCTCCAGAAAGAACGTACTCTGTGCATCCGTTCCTTGTGTCCAACTGAAACATTTATTCATCCATCAAGAAGATTTTCCTTAATTTATATTCAATAATATACAACTTAACAAAGGGCTTTTGCTAAGCACGAACGATGTACTTATAACTTCAAGTCTTTATTATAAGTAGACTGCGGAAGTTTATGCACGATAAATATGTAACATGCACATGCAAAATATGCATTAAAAAGTATCCAAAGTATGCACGAAAAATTTGAACAAAATGTAGTATAATAAGTAACATATTAGTATGTTACAGAATATTCGCTATGTACACATATATGAAATATTTGCATATTTTCCATATTTACGTTTAAAAACATATGCAATAATATATTGCACCGTTACATTTGGAAAAAATGCTCGTAATTTATTGTCACGCGAATTATAATACACCAGAATAATTGTGAAAAATGTGTTTTTACAGTAATCTAATTTCAAAACAAATTTCTGTCTAGGTCCAATTCTTTTAATTATTTCCTATAAAAATATGCATTTGCATAAACTTCCGCAGTCTAATTATAAGTGTTAAATTCTTGATATTTTGACTTTCAGTGCTAGATATGAAGACAAGGGTTTCAAGCTGGTAAAACTAAATTATTTACTTCGGTCTCGTAATGTATTTCCGGTAGATTGAGCTTTCTTCTCCAACTTGGTGTCTGAGGGGTAGACTTCAAGAACAGAGTGCCTTTAACAGGCTTGCCGTAACTGTACCTGTAATATTATTTATTAAGTAATTCATAACTGAATGATTCATCACGGTATGAGGTACCAAGCGTCGAACCAACGCGTTCAAAATGCAATTACTTGGCGCAGATGTTCCAAGTCACATCCTCCGCATCAGCAAGGATATATCCTGGTGAACTAATCGTCAGTTGGAATCTCGGTAGAACGTATTTTTTCACTTCGAACATGGTTGTGTGAACCAGCTGGGGATGCGACCTCTTCTTCTCCACTTTTATTTTCCAAGTCCCCTGTCGAACGCAAACACACTCTATATTTATTAATAAATGTTATTGAACGAGATTTATACACAAATTCGCAAAATGGCAACTTGAACCACGCTAATTTTACGTAGACTACGTCATACTTCAATTTCCCTAACATCGATCTCTGAAATTCTGCTGATCGGTTCAGCGCGGAATTTATTATTTAATAGTCCTGACAACTCGATTCTTCCTATTTTTAATTTGTTAACACGAACACGTGTTGTTTTGAATAAACACGATTTAAAAATGTTACCAAGCTTGGTTCTGGCGACAGAGGAAACAGCAACTGCGCCATGCCAGTCTCAGTGCTCACGTTCGTCCATTGCGCCACCCTTACTTCTGAAGGATTTTCGATCCACACTTTTGGAATCTGAAAAAAAAAACGATTGAACGAATCAAGAACGTTCTAACAGAACGTCAATAATATCGACGGAATGAATTGCAATATTTAATAACGATTCGAATTAAATTAAATTACCTCTTTCTTCCACGGCTTCAAGTCGTGCTTGAGCATCAGAACTCTGATATTAACATCCTGGCCTGGTTTATAAACTGGCTTGTCAGTTTCCACGAACGTGATCAAAGAATCGTGCTCGATGTATACTTCTTTCTCTGACTCGACCACGTAATCGCGATGTTTGTCGAAATTCATCTTCAATCGAAGCCTTGCGTTCGAATACTTCGTCGATGGCACGATTAATTCTAAACATGTTTCTATACCTGTTGCGAAACAGTTTTAAGGTCGTAATGAAACAATTGTAAAGTTATATCGTAGAACTATTTA
>NC_071977.1:21655612-21659608 GCF_026283585.1 Hylaeus volcanicus
GTATATAAATATAAATCGTAGGTTTCCTTCGAATTTTGGGTTTGTTTAAAGATTTTAAATCCTGATACATTTTCAGAATTTCTGTTTTGTTACTCTAAGACAAATATATAGTGATATAATTACTTGATTATATTAACTACCGCATTATTAATAAAGTGTTTTATATACATGGGAGAATAGTTATTGTCTCGAAATTAGTTTCAGTGTTCAGTATATCACGTTGAAACAACAATCTTCCCTTTTGCATTGTATCGACATAACTGCCTGCACGCAAAAGGATGTCCTTAATCGATAAATTGCTACCAAGAAGACTGTCCAACCGTACATCGATTTAGCTAATTGTTGTTCCTACAATTGCGTACGAATTAGGTGACTGTGAAGACCGCATTGTCTATCCTAGAGTGCTCCATAAAACAAAAGGAACTGCTCAAATGAAATGGTGATAATATTGAAAGATAAATTAATTTAAGTTCTTTAGACTCACAAATTAATTGTATTTATAAAAGAATTAGTCTTCTTGTTCTTACTCTTATTGTAGTACGCTTTATACAAATTGCTTAATCTTCGTCTTCTTTTCAATATATAATCTCTATACAAAAACATTTCCAAAAGTACTCTCAATAAATCATAAAAAGAATTAAATCCTAAACAGAAAAGCTAACTAAACTTTTTCTATATCTTTTCGTCTCCAGTTATTTTAAATCCACCATCAAACTTTCTATCTTGCAATTTTCTTTTCACTATTTTCAGTTTCAATCACATTCTATTTATGTTACACCACCTTTTCGTCCTCTGCTAATTTTTTCTTTTTTGCTTTTCAATTAATCTGTACTCAGTAGATTGTCTAATTCTATTTATGCTATACCACCTTTTCATTCTCTGTTCATTTTTTTTTTTTGCTTTTCAATTAATCTGTACTCAGTAGATTGTCTAATTCTATTTATGTTATAGCACCTTTTCATTCTCTGCTCATTTCTTTTTTTTTGCTTTTCAATTAATTTGTATTCAGTAGATTGTCTTCTAATTTTGTTTTCTAATATCGTTTTCTTTCTAACTGCCCCAAGCAGTGCTAAACGTTACGCGTCGAATTGTATCGGGACGTAGACACCGACGAATGTTCCTTTAGACGCATATTAAAAGTAAACGATATCATTTTGCAATTTGCAGGCTGCGCACGCCGTCAAAGACTATCGCATTTACCGCATCACGAACTCTTCTACCCACCCCAAGATGTGCGTGCATTAGTGACACATCAGATACATTTGTTCGGCGAAGTCGGACCTTGATCGAGTTAAACGGCCAATGTTCGTTGTTCACCCCGTGCATAACAATGTAAATGGGTTTCCCATGTATTCCAGCGATTGCTTATTTCCCCTCCAGAGAGGGAGTCGGCCAATTCAGTTCCCCCACAGGAAGCGACGACAATTTCAATTTACGATTTGTTTAAAGAGCCCGACGCGAGACGAAAAGACCGACGCGACGGGAGAAATGAATAAAAAAGAAAAGAAGTGAAAAGCAAATTTTTCATAGCAATTCCTAGCGAGTGAAAAAATGAAAGTATACGTCACTTTTTTTTGTGTTCCTTTTCGACTAGTATTACTTAGCATTTATCGATGGATATTACTCAGACGTACAGTGGGTGCAGAAAGTATTCGTACACCGATCAATTTCCAAAGAAACTGTGTAAAATTGTAATTTATTAACTTATTTCTGACGAACAATGACATTCTACATATTCTCGGAAATCTCTGAAAGAGATAGATTACAAAAAAAATAGCTATTTATGTAAGTTGCGAAATTAACAAGAAAAAAACAGTTAATCGATAGAAATGTTGAAGCAATAAGTATTCGGACAACTGTTTAAAAGTACTTTACTGGGATGTTTTACTAATTCGTACGGAGCAATAAACTAATATGTTTACGTTACAAACTCTACTCTAAATGGTTCGTCATAAGAATCGCACAAATACTTATTGCTTCTATACTTTTACCCACTTTTCGCATTTCTTTTTGTTAATTTCACAAATTATATTAACTAGTAATTGTTGTTTGGACTATATCTATTGTAGAGATTTCCGAGAATATGTAAAATATCATTGATTATAAAAAAAGAAGCTAAAAAACTACAATTTGACACAAAAGTTTTTTGGGAAATTGATCGGTGTACGAATACATTCTACGCCCACTGTATTTGTCAGTGCAAGCACCTCTTGGGCGTTTAAGGTGTATACAATGTGTACACGTTATTTTCTTTTCTAGTTTTAAGTGGCGATAAAAGCTTGGACATCAAAACACACGTATTTTTTATATCTTTCTTTATTCTGTACCTCCCTTAGCTTGAAATTGACCAAATCTTTCATAATTATGATTAATTTGAATTATTTCTATATAAATTTCGAATAGTTACAGTTAAACATTCTCCGAGAATGATCAAAGACAAATCAGTGATGTTAACGTAGGACTTGTGATGCTATTGACACATGTATTTCTTATTTCTTTCTTTATTCTGTACCTCCCTTAGCTTGAAATTGACCGAATCTTTTATAATTATGATTAGTTTGAATTATTTCTAAATAAATTTCGAATAGTCACAGTTAAACATTCTCCGAGAATGATCAAAGACAAATCAGTGATGTTAACGTAGGACTTGTGATGCTATTGATACATGTACAATGTTTCTTATTTCGTAGTTTAATAATCTGTATTCAGACAATCAATGTATATTTCTTAGGGGATGTTCTAATCTAGAACGCTAAATAAAAACGTTCCTTCTTCCCTCAAAAAAATTGTGAGTTTTCGATTCAAAATTGTATGGTTTTTTATATAATATAATATGTCGAAAAAGAATGTTAAAATGAAATGTAAAAAGTGATTTGAACAACATTTTTGTAGTCACTAATTGTCTCGAAATTTCGAAATGCCTAACCTACCTCACAAATCACCTGTGCAATGAACTTGCACCACATGTGTGTATTGACCTGCACACGGTTACATTTCAGCTCCTACACTTTCACAATTTTTCGAACACTGTTTTAATAATTTAAGAAGATATTTTAATCCATAAAACTTCAAATAAAAGTAAACAACAAATAATAGGGCAAGTCCATTATTATTTGAATTTTCTTAATGATAAAAATCAGATTTTTGTCTCAAAAAATAAACAATCATGAATAGACATCTGAATGATGTGCAGATCATTACGTATCATTGATAAAATTCTTATCTAAATGAAAACGTCGAATAACGAAGTAAATCAAATATTGTATTTCTTACTCGTAGATTAAAAGGTAGAGTTTGGTTTATAGAATCCAATATATAAATCAATGAATAAAAATTGATGTTCTTTTTATCAATTAAACGTCACGGATAAACTATGTTCTGCATATTTCTTCATAATCAGATATATAAGATTAAATATTTTGCAGTTTTGCGCATTTGCAATTTTAAACACACGTGCGTTCTCATAATCACTCTCGTACCTCTCGTCATTAACGCGACTCGTGTTGCAGCATCAGAATTCGATAATGTAAAATTTTATTATTCTTCGAATCGTAAAAAATATTACGCAATGCAAAGTTGCGAGAATGAAAAATACGTCAACTAATTCCAATATGGGGTTCCCGGCATTAATTCTTCGGATGGCTTTACAAAGTTTTCCGCATTAATTATCATCTGTTTTACTCTTTGCGTCATTGCTCTATCCTGATAGTGACAAATGACAACTACAGTGAGTAATCAAATTAGCGTGATCACTTTGTAACTATCATTTATTCGAAATCTGAAGAACAATCTCTATAATTCAAAATTGGTGTTTTCTTTCTCCTTATGTGTGTGCATCAGCCCATCGTTGTAAAGACCAAAGAATTTGCAACTAAGAACATTTAATTTATTTTACTTCTGTTGCGAAACATCTCATGTTTGATGTAAAGTATTATTTTTGTTCTCCACGCAAAACGTTTACGTTAAACTTCAGTCATTAAGTATACCTGTACACCG
>NC_071977.1:21659618-21680972 GCF_026283585.1 Hylaeus volcanicus
CAAAACGTTTACGTTAAACTTCAGTCATTAAGTATACCTGTACACCGACAATAATTAGATACTGGAATTATTAAATTTCAAGTATATTTGTTTGGAAAAATGTTAGCTTACAAATAATAGTTAGAGTGTTAAATAACTCAACTTTTTTTTACTTATAAGGGCGCCTACATCACATTGCGTCCAGGGACTCGTGCCCCTGGATTACCACGGCCCTGTATGCATATTATTGGTGGGAACTTCTTATCAGAGCGATACCGAAGAAATAAGACTGAAAGGACATGCGTTCGTTATATACATAACAAGAGGCCAAAGGTCTGGATTCAATCGTGAAGGATAGAGAGCTGTTGTGATAACAATTAAATTTCGTTATATATAAATATTAATAAAAACATTAATAATTTTTCTCATCGAATTTAGGAGCGATGATGTATCCGGAACTCAACGATAACATGCAATGTGAATTCACCTAATTTCGACTCCGACCTATCTACATTTTTCATTTATTTCGTTAGTACGATTATTGATAGTTTGATAAAAGAATTATATTTGGTGATTTTGGTAAACAATATAGTTACTTTAAATTTATTAGTATCGAGAACACTCTAATCATTATTTTCGATGTGACAACGCAACAAAATCGCAAACAGATAACTGACTCAGTTTACTTTCAGGATTCTTATTCGCAATCGGCGGACGACACGCTGTGATTAAAATAATCACACGTTTATTTGTAAATTAATTTTGCAACATTCTGTTGTTTTTCTATACCTGCCATAGTAACGTTCATATGAAACATGTATATTTTAAAATTAGATAGTCTAATTTGAGCCTAATGAAAATAAATCTATTTGTTCTTGGAATATGTATAAATCAGTGGGCAATATTTGAAGGAGATAGTATTAATAGTATTTGAGTAAAAAATTAGTCAAGAAGTATCTTTTTCAGTGTCGCAACGAATGACTGTAGAAGAATGACTGTTCAAAAACGCGTAAACTTAGGAAATTTGAAACATGGAAACTATGTTCTTCAGAGTGTTTAAATTTGAATCCACGAATATAAACACTTCGAAGTGTGTATTGTAAAATCTGGATCAATTGGAAAATGGCGTCGCATCAGGGTTTTCTCAAAACAGCTCATTTTCAAATCAACCACTACATAATCTCAGAAACAACTGATTCAATTGATTTCAAATTTTCAAAAAATATTCTTCTTTTGTTTATTTATCACGCATTTGTTAAACATAGCGTGAGATTTATTCAATATTTTAATGTACACTACATAATCTCAGAAACAACTGATTCAATTGATTTCAAATTTTCAAAAAATATTCTTCTTTTGTTTATTTATCACACATTTGTTAAATACAGCGTGAGATTTATTCAATATTTTAATGTACACTACATAATCCCAGAAACAACTAATTCAATCGATTTCAAATTTTCGAAAAATATTCTTCTTTTGTTTATTTATCATACATTTGTTAAATACAGCGTGAGATTTATTCAATATTTTAATGTACTCAATAGTTGATGCAATGGCTGTCATTCATATAAACATACTCTGAGAATCCACATTGAGCAGGACGATACAACGTGATTCTCTAATATTTTTCAATATAAAATTTACATAATATATTTAAAAGTGTAAACATTCGTGTATTCAAATTTGATCCGACTACGTTACATAATATCCATGTGAATAATTCCTGAAGATTGGCTTGCTTGAGGGTCGGTCAGGGTAGTTATACGCCTCAATGAAGTCGATGACCCTATTTAGGATAATCTTTTTTGCAGCGTATGCGTAATAGCGCGGCGTTTACCTGTCTTTATGACAGAGCTGGTGCTAGCCAATACTTCCTCTTCCTGTACCGATGACGGAGACAACAACTCGAGGAGAATGTGCGCTGGTGGTTCCAAATTGTGCAGAGACACGCATCCGCTTTCGGTTTCGCCGGCTAAAAGCCGCTTTGGCGCCGTAAACACGTAACCCCTGTAAACAATTTCAAGTCAAAACAGATCGACGATAACAATTCGATCGTCATGATATTAAAAATCGCATGTCAGTTGCGCTAGTTTTAATTAATTCATTTATTTCACGAATTTATTAAATTTTTATAAAACCGAAAATAAAATTTCAATCGATAATAAGATAAATAATAACTATGATGGATAAAAGCAGAGAAATTTAACTTAATATATGAGTTATAGGTAGAAATGAGTTATGCTAGAATAGAGAAACGAATTTTGTTTATTTATTATAATATGTTCTTTCTTTCTTTGTAATAAAATATTGTTCTATCTATCGTAAGAATTATCCGTATTGGTTTGGATTATTTAGAAATCATCAAATTAAAGAAGCAACTCATATTGATTTTTAATAAAACGTAAGCATAAAAATTGTATTTTATTAAAACAGTGTGAAAGGGTGAGGTTCAACGAATAAGGCCGTTTTAATACACAACACCGTTCAATTATCGTCGTTAATGTTAACATAGTACTACATCTTTTAATAATGCAAGTCATAACTGGTTATTTAAACAGAGAAATTTCATATCGTCATTGTAAATGAAATATTAAGCACTTTCAATCACTTTCTTCTTAGCTTAGAAAATGAACGTTAAACTTTAACATTCATGCTACAAGTTTATATTATACGGTAAAAAGACATGTCATATTTTATTATCTTGAATATGATGAGGTTGTAGTAAACAAATGTTCAATATTTTGTTGTGAAATGTTACAATTTGAACTACCACCGAATATTTGCGTCATTAATTATTTTATTTAAATCTTTTACTGTATACAAGCTGCAAACTCTTAATGCAGACCTAGATAAAAATTTACAATATCAAATAAAAAATAATCATCTTTTTATTTGTCACTAATACTACAAACATCACGGTTTGAATTATACAAATAAATATTCCACCATGGTTCTATTAACTATTCAATGGTTGTATTCGTGATCTGTATTATTCGAATAAAATTTTATCCAGCTCTGATTAAAATAAGGTGTCGTCAACGAAGTGCTAATGCCTTTTTGTCAGTTAAAACTCGTAGTCTTCTACATAATGCTCCTGCTCTTAATCATTTATCTTCAAGAACAAAGATACTCCACGTGTGGATCTGGTCGTATAAAGACCAACTACTTTTGATTCTCTTTTTAAATAATCGACTCCATATTCCATTCGAAGCCACATAATAAATGAAAGCTATTACGAACGTTCAACTGCCTCCTGTGATATGCGTATCAACGAAATATCACAGTGTGCGTTGTGTACTCATTTTATAATTCGCGAACAACATTTTCATTCAATAAAGTTACTTAATAAATTGGAGTTCTTTGTTCCTATCTGTCGGTCATTCATAAAGTGTAACGAGAGGTTTTAGTTGGGCTTCCTGGAACAATATTTTCGTTTACTAAGTTTTTTTATCGAGAGCTAACATTTATATTACAATGTTTGTTCCTCGTCAATCCTTATCAGAAAGAAAGTTCTGTATTAGGAAGATACTCTGGCTGTAAATAAATATCAGATACGAATGCAAAGTTTTTATCTCTATCTTTTCATTACTAGTTCTATTCTCCTTTTTATTACTTTAATTACGTAATTTGCATGCTACTGGAATTCCAACAAAAATTTTTGTATGTGTTGTATACACACGAAGAACTGTGCGTTATTAACCGAAACGTCAACGTATAAATGAACATTATTTTTGTTTATTGTTTGGTCTAAAAATAAATTTTATTACAAGATAATATTTATCGCGTTTACAAATGATTAAATCAAGTGTTTACGTTAATATTCAACCATATTACGTGTACATTTCAACAGTAAACAGTTGATTCAATTTGAAATCAAAATATTGTCTATTACAAGCATTGCTTCGAGTCTGTTTACGAAACGTTTCGGGCTCAAGTTGGGATGCTTTTCGATAAACAGTTGTATACTACGGATCTCGAAAAATTGCCAAATTGCAAGGGGTAAAAGAAAAAAAAAGGGGAAATTATTTGTACAAAAGTGAATAATAAGAGAATGAAAAATCGAATTCTCAATTATTTGAATAAAAATTCTATCCATCTCCGAGTCGACCCATATCGATGTTTAATTAAGCACAGATGTCATTTACCGATTAACAGTCGCACTGGTTCCATAGGAATGAAAAAGCGCCACTGAACAAACAAGCAGCACCAAAAACACCGGTCTATCCATGGTTAATTCACACTGTAACCGGCGATTTATTTCAGAAGAACTTGACGCGCGGACATGCTTAGCGTAACTGTTCGTATGATCGCTTCAACTGCCGATTAAACGTTGAATATCGTTTCCTGTGCAACAAGAACGTTGTGAATGTTTAAGAACCAGCCGATATACGCGTTGCTGTACGCTGCGCGTCGACTGAAAGCACGATATTCGTTCCGTGCCTCTTATTAACCCTCTGAATCTGTCAGGAGAAGGGTAAACGCGTTTCACTGATACAGATTAGAACGTAATGCGCGCCAAACAATTTTTCTCCTATTTCGCGTGATCGACCTTTGAAGCATCCACGTACGAAGAACAGATTAGAATTTGTCCAAAGGAGGAAAAAAACAATAAGAAATTCTCCGTACATGAACTTTAAATAGTATCTTTCGTAAACTATTGTCAAAGCGCGATCTATACGTAAACAATAAGAAACTGGACATAATTTGACAATTTCTATTTTTCCATGGCGATGGAAGAAATATTCGTGTTCTATTTAAGCCGAAAAAATCAAAGTTTCTCATATATATTGGCTCGTAACACTTAAACTATTGAACCGATTGGAAAATAATGTAGAAAGCAATTGTTGGAAATTCGATTATCTTTAAAATGACGTCTTGCGCGACCCAATCGGACGTTTCCAACTCGAGATATGGCCTAAAGTGTGAACGCATGTCAGAAAAAAATTCAAAAATTCATATAAAAAAAACCTGTCCATAGAAAAATTTTTTTTTGCGATTTTCGAGACTAGTAGGCCAAAATACATAAGAAAAGAATTGTGGCATTGAATGTACATTTTTTTTTTATTTTGTAAACTAGTGTTATACTTGTTTCTCATACGTGACACGTATTTATAAATTGGGAGATTTAAATCGATGAAATTTCATTGTATTTCAAGCAAACAGAGATGTCATTCGTTAAAGGAGAATCAATCAGCGAGGTGAAGGAAAACAGATTAGAGTTTGTCCAAACGAAGAAAAAAACAATACGAAATTCTTCGTACATGAATTTTAAATAGCATCTCTCGTAAACAGTGCTCTACAGGTAGATTATTATACTTGTTTCTCATACGTGACACGTATTTATAAATTGGGAGGTTCAAATCGATGAGATTTCATTGTAGATAATTTCCAATATAAAAAATGAATCCAATCGTAATTTGGCTCCGATAGAATTTATCGTTGGTAGTAAACTTTCCAGTGATAGTTCTGGAAACTTAATGATATCTTAATAAAACTGCAATAAAAATGTGGTTTCGATTTTCGATTGGTACACTTTTAGCGTCGATAACACTGCGATGATTCAATGTCTGGTATCTTCTCTACAGTGACCCTGTGTCATCGAGTAACTTACTACGGGTTATCATTGGTATGTTTGTATAAAAGTTCAGAGAATTCTTTAGTATCTCGTCAAACATAAGGCGGAAGTAGATAGGTGAAAAGGATTTTAACTTCTTATCGTATAAACAAGAAACCGAAGCTCTTATACATGTCTAATATTATATTAATCAGTGATTTCTAAATTTTCATTTGTGCTTTCCAAATTTATAGATAAAACATTTTTGTTATATTTAAATAAAAACGAACCAACTATTCAATGATAAAAGAGAGGCGACCAGTATTAATTTTAACAAAGTTTACGCTGGCTAAATTGTTAAAAATATCTTTAATCAATGTACGGAAGAGTTATTGAGCATACGAACTACTTAATAGTATCTAAAAATGCTTCTAATGAACTTTAATTTAATGAAATAAAGTAAATTCAAATTTTACGAGGGAAATTGGTGTCGTACCCTCAGGGGCTGTAGCGGTGTTTGATTGTACTCTGAGGTACCCGAGCTATACAGGGGTCAGCGGGCCCCAACAGATGTGTGAAAGAATGTAAATGTTATATGGAAAAAACACATATGTGTAAGACTGATGAATTGATGAATTAACCAAAAAAAGTGTATTCCGACAGGACTATGATTCAAATAAAGGAAATCAAATCAAATCAAATCAAATCAATCAATCAATTTATTTATTTGCCGCTAGATGGCTATTCATTTCAGCAAAAATACCGGGAACTCACAAGAAAAACTGTGATAGTTTAAAAGTTTATGAAGGAAGCCTATTTTTAGCTAATTAACTCGTCTCAAAAATTAAGAAATTCTTCTTTCATCTATTTATTTCTATATTTGTGCAAATATAATTAATAACATATAATGTAACAACCTAAAGTACTAAATGCCACTAAATACTCGTACAGTGTACCTCTGTACCAGTAAAAAGTGTCGATCTTTTCATATTTAACAACAGTTTATCCAGTGTATTATTATTTTGTTTTGTTATCTCCTTTATCCATTTACTTTTTCAACCGTGACATTACACAGAAAAAGGTAAAGGAACTTCAAGATACGTTCCTGCGTAGAATTATAAACTATAGTTTATTCGAAAGTTTTCCTGTATACTGACAAGTGTGCGATAAATAGTGCTGTTGAGAACGGTGAATTAATTATTCGCATACATTTTTATGTAACGGTTATGAATTGATTTCGAATAATTGTAAATAGTAGAAAGTTTAAAGATGTGCAAAACATGCAACTTATTGCGAACAGGAAATCTTTGAAACTTGTCAAGAAGGTTGTATCGTTTGTCAAAGTTTCAATAACACGAATCTTGTATGGACTGTGAAGCAGTGCAAAATGTCTTTTTTACGTGGCTCCGCAAATTTTGTTTGGTGTACGACTAGTGTTCTTGGCAAAGGTGCGACTGGTGCCGTTTTTCAAGGTGTAAATAAAAGTAATGGGGAACCTGTCGCGGTTAAGACATTCAATCAGCTGAGTCACATGCGCCCACATGACGTACAAATGCGAGAATTTGAAGTCCTTAAGAAAGTAAATCATGAAAATATTGTTCAATTGTTGGCCATCGAGGAGGAGCAGGATGGTCGAGGAACTGTTATTGTTATGGAACTTTCCACGGGGGGCAGCCTTTTCAGTATTCTAGACGATCCAGAAAATACTTACGGACTGGCAGAAAGCGAGTTCTTGTTAGTCTTGGAACATGTAACTGCTGGAATGAAACATTTACGTGATAATAATTTAATACATAGAGACTTAAAGCCAGGTACGAGAATACCTAACTTACTAACATAAATGTATTATTTCTTAAATTGCCAAGTCCTTGATCCTAAAACTTTGTATGTAAATCGAATACTACATAAGTAGAATTCTCCAAATACTTACTGTATTTCGTATTATAAATATTCTTATAGGTAACATAATGAAATTTATTGCTGATGATGGCACTACAATTTATAAGCTTACCGACTTTGGCGCTGCCAGAGAATTACAAGAAGATCAACAATTTGTATCTCTTTATGGTACAGAAGAATATTTGCACCCAGATATATATGAGCGGGCAGTTTTACGTAAACCAGTTGGGAAAATGTTTGGAGCAACTGTGGATTTGTGGTCTATAGGTGTCACATTGTATCATGTAGCTACTGGAAATTTACCATTTAGACCATTTGGTGGACGTAGGAATAAAAGGACAATGTTTTATATTACTACAAACAAAGCCTCTGGTGTTATATCAGGTGTACAAACTTCAGATAATGGACCAATTGATTGGAGCAGAGAATTACCACAAAACTGTCAATTGAGTGTTGGTTTAAAAGAAATTGTTACTCCATTATTAGCTGGTTTAATAGAAGTGGATCCTCAGAAAATATGGAGCTTTGAAAAATTTTTTGCAGAGGTTACAGACATTCTTTCCAGGAAACGTGTACATATCTTCAATGTACATAAAGGAAGTGTAATCAAAGTTTTCTTGCATCCTGAAGAAAAATTGATGGCACTTCAAGTACATATTCAAAATCAAACTGGCATTGCTCCAGATGCCCAGATACTTCTTTGTGGTGATACATTTTTGACAAACATTATCGAAGAATCTACTCCTGGGAAAGGTTACCCTAATACATCTCAAGACAAACCATTGATGTTATTTTCCAAGGAAAATAATAATGTCATTTTGCCAGTGGATGCAGAATTACCTAAATTTCCAGTGTTTGCAAATTTGGTGTCCGTAGAAAATGATGCAAGTCAAGCAAAAGTGGCTTGTTCTGTTGGATATGTGTATAAAAGAAGAATTGACAAACTGGTATTGTGTAGTAAGTTATCGCGAGATGCGATAGAAGCTTTCAGTGGACTTGTTTCAACGGAACTTACAAGATTGTTAGAGAAATGCCAGCATTCCAAAGAGTTCACAAAAGCTGTAGAAGATACAGTAATAGCAGTAGAAAGAAGTGAAAATCTTGCTCAACAAATTTCTAGAAAGTTAAATCATCAAAATAGTTTAGAAATAAAAAATTGGAAAAAGGAACTAGATACGAAGAGTAAAGAACTTCTAACTGAACTATCCCCTGCAGTAATACAGCTTCACCAGAGGTAAAAATTCACATCATCTACTTATATATAAATCATTGAACAATGATTCCTTCATTCTTAAAATCGTCATTTTAAATACAGGTATGTAAAAGAAGGTAGTTTACGCGCCGAATGGGATAATATTATTCAAGGATTATGGTGCCCATGGGCCAATAAAGCAACTCAAAAAGCAACAACTTTGGTCGATCGTTTACGGGATGGTTGGCAACATCTATTAAGAGACAGAGCCACACGCAGCCTCACGTATAATGATGAGCAATTTCATGTTCTAGAGCGAATAAAGGTATTTTGAGCGCAACGTATATAACATGCACGTGTGAGAATAGCTCAATGCAATAAAAAATATTGTTTAATTTGACCAGGTTACAGAAACAAGTCAGAGAATAAAGGATCTCCTTGAAACGTTTTGCACACCTTCAATGATAAATCATTCTGAATGTGTTGCTGACTGGTACAAAATGGCGCAAACCGTCTTCCTACAAACTCAAATTTTGGATAAAGATGTAGACAATTACGAACGTATATTAGAAACATATTCATATCGCTTATCGCACGAAAGTAAAGAACGATACGAGAACTTTTTACATTTAATAGACAGGCTACCGGGTAAATTAAAAACTATTGAAAAAACTAATTTACCTGCTCAAGAAAGTACAAAAGCATGGAAAAATATTTGCGTTGCGCAAGAAGGCATTGCAATGATTTTATATAAAAATGGACGACTTATAGATCAGCTTGATCGTTTGTCAACGCTTGATGATTTAGAGGATACAGACGATTCCGAGTACACGTCCCTTTAGCAATTTATCTTCTAATTTATTTTTTTTTTATATTTATGAGAGGAAGACTGACAACGTTTATAGTAAAAGAAAACTGATGAACGCGAATAACGTAGAGTGTACTTTAAAGTTTTAAACGGAAGATTTCCTTCTAAACATTGCAATCATATCTTTCGTAACATTATCTATTATTTTTAGCATTACCTACAATTAGTATTTCCTTCGTGACACTTTTTTTTTAAGTGACAATATTTATTTAGACAATTTATAAGATAGAAGAAGCGTGATTCATTTTTTTCGGGATAGGTAAAAAATGTCTTATAAATATTTATGTATTGTAAATAGCGATATATTTTATGCGCGTAAGTTGTTTCTCTGTATTTGTAATATATATACAATGTTGGTAAATGTATATTGTATATTAGTTAATTTGATTAAGATAGTTAACAACGTTCAATAATATTCACAATTTTCTTCATATAATGAAAAATAAATTATTTTGTATGAAAATCATACATAATTTTGTGATAGAAAAAATGGTAAATCACAATCTTTGTTCATATAAATATGTTTACAGTAAAAACATAGTAAAAAAATTACGGATCTGTACATACACCAGTTTACCTTTATATAAATTATTATATATAATCATCTAAAGTTTAAGTTTATAAAAATGATTATTTACATATCCGTGTGATTTGTATTTTTCTCTATCAAATTTGTTAATCTTTGTTTACGTTTCTGCTCCTTATGTTGTTCTTGGATAGTGTGAAAATGTTTCAACAATTCGGGAAAATCAAATGTATCCTTGAACGGTTTTAAATTGGGCGGAGCTTTTGATATCGAGGTTGGAGGAATAGCTGCTAAACGTTTTTGCAAAGTTGCATATGCCTCGCTTTGAGGAAGAATCATAAGAAGACCATACAAGGCGTAGACTAAGGCATCGTTTTCTTCTCTTTGAAGGAGCTGTAATCTTAAATCTGAAACACATTGTGTGTAAATACGCGTATTAACAGTAATTAATTTTTTCTACTTACAAGTAAATATTGGTGACTCGATTAACTGCACCAATTTGTCTATTTCTGTGAGGAACTCTACAGTAACTTCGATATTTTCACTGTATTTATTTTAGGTTAAGTAATGTTAAAAATATAGTAAATTGACGTTAAAATAAAAAAAAGAAATAGGAAATTACATTACAGTAAAGGATACAATGATCTAATAATATTACAAGCATGGCCATAATGTTGTGATAGAAAACACAATGCTACAGTTGCAACAGGATTATGACACCAGGATATATATAAACATTTAAATAATTCGCAGCTTTCCTGCAATGATACACAAATCAAAATCGTATCGAATGTACAAAAAATGTAAAACTACTTACCAAAGAATCTAAATCTTTAAGTTTGTTTCGTAAATCAAAAAGTTCCGAACTCGTTAACAATATAACATTTAATGTCTGTATCATTGTACACGCGAAATTTAAATTTGGTTCATCCATTAATATTTTCGCTAATGTTTTATAAATATCCTCGGCACTTAACAACACGCACAATTCTCTGATAATAAAAGCGCCCCTTTCTTTTAGCAAATGCCTGTCTGTCGAAAAAAGTCTTAATAAATTCACAATAAATTTTGTGAAGTACTTGTTTTGCATTTCCGCGTTTGAGTCTTTAGTAGCTGCCTCGGGAGATTTTGAACTAATTATTTCAGCCATTACAACTAACGTTTGCTGAACAACTTCGTCGGAAGTATCACTCAAAGACTTCATCAAAATTGGGAACAAATTTTCAATATGGTTAAACATTTTATGTGGTATGTTTGTGAATAAATGATGAATCCATTTCAGAACAGCAACTTTGGTTTGTACTGACATATACATTAAGTGCTTTGTTAGCACTTCGACGACGCTAGATAAATCTACGCTTTCGGCCAAGGAGCAGTTTTGACTAGTATCTGAGAAAAACGGTTTAATATTACTATTTCTTTTAAATAAACTATCACATTCTGTGGACATTTTGAGCAATGTACCTTGTAGAACTTGTGCAGTGTTTTCAGAAACATTATTTACATGTTGTGTATTCTCCATAGTTATTAATTTCATTAAGTTTATATTTACTTGTGTTGCAGTTTCCTTAATACTTTTCCTAGTATCTCCATCATATGCTAAACAGGGTAAAACTGCTATAAGAATGCCAGACATATAAGGAAGCATAAGGGGCCCTGATAATTGCACAAATTCCTTGATCCATGTAATTGCTGTTAATTGTAATAATTCATCTGTACTTTGTGCATGCGTAATTAAAATATTTATCATTCCAGGAAAATCTACTCTTCCAGGATTGGACTTTATGCTACGTAAAAATTCACCAAGAACTGTATCTGTTACTTTCTTAATTTCTGGTGTTGGATCTTCTAATATTCTAAATAAGCCATCAAGAATTTCAGGTAAAAATATGATAAAATCCATGTTAGGGACAGCATCTAAGACCGATACCCAAGCAATTACAAATTGCCTACCAAATGAATTTTTGGTATAAATACGATCTCGTAATAGTGGCATAAATCCAACTAAATCAAACAGGCCACTCTCTGTTACAATATCCTGAAATTATACTTCAAAGAAATACCTTCGTTATACATTTTTTTGTGTTCCATAAATATTAATTACCTTCATAAGTCTATCAAGTAACTCTGTAGCATTTTTTACGCTTTGTTCTGAATCGCATGCTAATTTACTGAGTGCTGCAAAAATATCTGTAAATTGTGGCAATACAGCACCCCTTGCTACTTTTACCACGTTATACAAACTCTCACAAGCATAGTATCTTACATGTAAATCAGAATCACTGAAACATGCTAGAATAGGGTGAATCAGATCTTCTATATATTGACCAGTGTCTTTTCCCAGGCCTACTGCTATTGCCGCCAGGCCAATTAAACCACCCTTTCGTGTATGTGGATTTTGCGAAGTGGCTAAATCTTGACCCAGCACTTTTAAGAGTCGTTTAATTTGTACAGTATTATTGTGTGCAGCAAACTCCTTTACCATCCTAGAACAACATGTACAAGAATAAATAGCGAATACGATACAGTTAACAGTGAGAAAAAAATCAGTAAACAATACATATAACCTTACTTTTCTATTTCTAGAGCAGCTGCCTTCCGTTTTTCGTAAAGTTTATCATTAAGGGATCGTACACAAGCAGCACTGAGCGGTGCATAATCTCTTTCAGACATCATTTTTCAATGTCACGTTTTAAGTTGAAAATATGATATGTTAGGGCTGTACAGTCGAAAGTGACAGATGAACCGATCTCAAATTATCACCTTGTATCCACTTGTATCTGCTGGTATCAGCACTATTGGCGCATGCGTCTTATCACGTCAAAAGATAAGTAGAAGAGACGTAGAGACCAAGTGAGACCAAGTAGATATGAGAACAGATCTGATATTCAAAGAAAATATAAAACGTTTTGACTATTGAAATTATTATACTTTTGGGGAGACTCGAAAGATAGAAAAGAAGAGTGTTATATGGTATAGGAGTGATAGTATCTTTATTTGGAGACATTCCTAATGCGATTCTTATTAGTTGTACACGCGTGAATGATCTACATGATCGACATTCAACTCTCGATCTACATTAAACTAGTTATAATAGCGACATATACTTTAAAATACAATAGCAATTATTTTATTAATTCTCAAAAAATTGTATACGTAACGCTTAAAATTTTTTTCTTTCCACGCGAAATCTTGAATCAAACTATCACTAGTATTATCTTTACTACTATTTCTCGATGATTATTGATAACCATGACAACCATGACAATTGAATTGTATTAAAAATAAATGCTACAAACAGTTATAAAATAAATCCTTCTTTTTTAAACTTTTAAACTATAACAGTGTTTGCTAAAGTCTGAACGTCTTGAATTATAATTATTTTAATATTTTGATTTATTGATAAATATTTCAATAAAGCAATATTGTAAAAAACTATTCATTTAAAAAAATTTTAATTACAAGCTTCTTTGGCATAATAAATTATTGTTCCTCTTATAATTCTACTAGTCTTTTATAAACTTTTAAATTATCACAGTTTCACTTGCGAGTTCCCGGTATTTTCGCTCAAATAAAAAGCCATCTAGCGACGAAGAAACCGAACTAATTTTCGGAGTTTGATCAGCGCCTCTATCGGGAAAACGCTCAAGTTTGTCGTCGAATAATTGCAGCTATCACTGCTAGATGGCGTTATTTTCATGGTATTTACCGACATGGTGATAACGTACCGACCGGTGATGGTAAATACCATGGAAGTAGCGCCATCTTCCAGTAAAAGAAGGAACTATTCGAGGACAAACTTGAGCGTTTTCCCGATAGAGGCGCTGATCAAACTCCGAAAATAGTTCGATTGTTCACCGCTAGGTAGCGACACCAATTTCTCGCGGGAAATTTGAATTTCTTTTATTTAATTACAATTTATTAGAAGGTATCGATACTATCGAGTAATTTTTATGCTTATTAGTGTTTTTATGAGTAGTATTTATTTTAATTAATAAAATAGGGTTAATCAAATATTTTGACTAATGAAACAAGGACAACGAGGATAATAAAATTAATGCAATAACAAATCCGTATTCACGCACGGTATTTATTTTAACATTCAACTGACAACAATATATATATTTACAGCTTTACGTATACGTAATATCAGTGTATATATACTCATTTTAATTTCTTATTTGTTTTATTGCGCAAGCTACATCGACGTTTTGGCTACCTGGTACGATGTATTGTTAATAAAATTTCGTTAATAACGCGAATCATCTTTGGAAACTAATGTTACAGCCTACACTCTCGTGTCCCTTCGGATACACAACCTTTTTATTTCACATTTAATTGCATCTTAAGTATGGATGGACACACGACTTCGTACATGTTTATCGAACTTGATAAGTTTTGCTTTAGTCTACACAGTTCGTTGGGTATAAATTATTACAAGCTTTCAAAATACAACGTAATTTTTTCAGATGATTGTTAAGAGGAAAAAGGAGGAATTCTAAATTTTTGTTAAATTGAAGGTGGTATTTCTTTTTTATTATTCGTATAGCTCTTATAAAACTGACTGACATTGAAGAAAAAATATGGGACCACCTATGGTCCTTAACATTTTCTCCAAAAAGTTTGCTTTCGCAATGAAAGATTAGCTCCTCTGTATTCTTTAGTTATAAGAAAAATAACATCGAAATTTTCAATAGTTTCGAAGAAAAAAATAAAAAAAAAAATATATATATATACATGTCGAATTGAGTAACCTCCTCCTTTTCGAAGTCGGTTAAAAACAGCTTGTAATAGTTTATACGGGACACATCGTGTAAAAGAAAACAACGAACGGAAGCAACAACGTCGAAAATTAAGGAAATCCACTATAAAAGTTGATGTTTACCGTTTTATTGTTGATCGAGCACCTAACAGTACTCTAATGATATTGATATATTTCATTGACACCGTACGTTCGCTCTACTGATATCGACGAGAAGTAACACCATCTGCTGAAACCAGAGATGGGTAAAATTTTATTCGGATAATAACGAGTGATAGAAACGCCCTACCGAGATTTATTGGTAACCTTTGTTCGATCAAATATTTTTACTCTGATAAGCTTTTTATTCATCGAGAAACATAATTTCGTTTTACCAATTCAGATTGGACTTTCTATCGAGCGAACTACAAATCGAAAGTTGTTTATTTTTTTATTTGTTATTCGAAATTTGTATCTAGATGAGAATTTTGCCCATCTCTGGCTGAACCCTCGTGCGGACGCGAACAAATTCTAAATTACACACGAGTCAAAGTGCGGGTATATGTATAAAGTGCGATGCAGTGACTTATTGTCGGTTTTTATTCGAAAATGGAGGTAAAGAAAGCAAAACGATGTTAAAATTCTAAATTATCGTCACGTTTGGCTGCATTGTTCGTTATACTCAACGTTTGCGTCGTTCGCTTTACTTATTTGCACTATTTAGGCCAGGGTTTCTCAAATTCGGCCGTGTAAGCTTTCAATGGAATAAAAACAAATAAAAATACTTGCCATAATATTTTTATCTATTTACGGAAGTTTTGTAACCTCATTAATTCTTTATGAATTCAATTTAAGGAAACTAATATTATGTAGTATCTTGAATACAGTAAATTGTATTAAATAAATTTCTAAGAACGCCCTTGTCAGTTCACTAAATTTTGTTTATGTTTATTTACGTGCACTGTTTTAGTAAACGTAGAAAAAGTTTAAAGTATGAAACTATTTAAGGGGGTATCCTGAATTAGAAGGTTTAAAGAAAGCGGTTTTTCGTGAATTTTTTTAGGGTGGAAAGAAATAATTAATTCTATCGAACTTTTTATCCCATTTTCATACATATTTGAGTAGTCTGTAGAAATTTTTTCAACAAGAAATATTGAAATTGAGTCGACTGTGACGCACATTTGTAGAACACCTCACAATTAAAACCTCGTATCGGCGGGAAAGATGCAGGTCGTAATTTTGGTTTGGCACAAAAAAAACCAAAAGAAATTTTCATTTTCATACATGTCTCTCCTATGTGAACTAAAAAAATTCGTACAAAAAGAATTTTAAACAACTTTTTTATCAAGTTAACGTGATGTTTTTCACCCAAAGAACTCGTTTTTTTTTTCAAGCTTGCAGTAATTTCCCATTTCACCATTTTTGCGGGTTTTTCTTAGTTCGCATAGAAGAAAAATGTATGAAAATGAAAATTTCTTTTGGTTTTTTTTTTGTGTCAAACCAAAATTACTTTTAGTTTTTTACTAAAAGGAGGTTTTAATTGTGAGGTGCTCTACAAATGTGCGTCGCAATCGACTCAATTACAATATTTCTTGTTGAAAAAGTTTGTACAGACTACTCAAATATGTATGAAAATAGGATAAAAAGTTTGATAAAATTAATTATTTCTTTCCAGCCTAAAAAAATTCACGAAAAACCGATTTTTTTAGACCTCCTAATTCAGGATACCCCCCTAAATTAAACGAAAGTTGTCAAAATTTAAGAAAGACGAATTTAATCTTACTTTAACACAGAGTTTGAAAAACCCTAAATTAGGCCAATCGATGACACTAAAGGGTTCCATGTAATTGATCGTTGAGATATCGAGGAAGACACGAATAAATACAGATTAACGATTAAACAACTTTAGCACACTGTATTTACCAACGCAGCCTTTCAAAGGCTCGAGCTCTCGATATCGGTATGAAAAATCAAAATCCATTAGAGCGGATTATTGTCTGACATTTGCGTACACCTATCCTACGATTTACACGGAAAATTTCACAGCACAGAAATTCCTCGCGAAGTTATTTAATCAACTTCATTATTTCAACGTAAAATAAAGTGATGAAATACAATAAAATATCACGAAATAGCAAATATATAATGCTATACTTTTTTGTAATTTTTATTTTAGTTTGTATACATAGATATGGCCATCTATTTTCCCTTTTTTTTATTTGAAAATGTAAAGATTCAATCGAATTGCAAAAATGCTGGAAGAGTCATAGTCGTTCATTAGTAACTAACTATTAATTATGTTTTACTCTCTTAATTTCCTTTTTACGTTTCATGCTAGTAACACATGATCGGTACTAAAAAATAATTATACAAATACGTGCACAGCATATATTTCCGTTTTTAACAATTTGAATATAGAAAATTAGTTACTTTGGAATCCGTGTAAATTGGAGACTAGGCGTGCGTCGTACTAGACGCTTACGAAACGTACATACATATCGTCGTGAAAGAAACATTTGTACTATTCATCGTAAAGGATATTCTTCATGTTTCACGCGGCAGGTTCTCGACTCGCAGTTATTGTCATTTTTCGGTTTAAAAGACACTTCAACAATTATTTACAGCTCGTCTACTTTATACGAATAATCATAATATGCGAGTATAAGTAAATCACTAATCGATTAGGAGCAACATAATTATTGTCGGGGCCGTTATTCGACTCAATAAAGGGTTCTTAACAATTATTATTATTAACGATTGTGTGTATATATATATATTTATATAGTATTATAATTTCGTATTAAATCACCCTTAAGTTATTATAGTTTAGCACCTTCTTGTTAAATAAAGAAACGGCCTATGTGAATGTGTGTCTTGTACCAAAAAGAATGTGCGTGTCTATAAGTCGATCGAAAAAACGGGGCTAAATCTCTCGTTCTTAGTGGAAACCGATAGGACACCTATTATTGATTATTAAAGTGCGAGTTCTACGATACCATCTCGTCCAAGCTTTGGTTAGAATCCTTTCGGAATTATGAGAGATACGTGATCAACAATTCGTTAGAAAGAGTTAAGACCCATACCCAAAAGCGCGCATATAAAATAGTGAGATCCGAAGTACAAATAGACGTGATCTGAGCGCATCTTCGCTACTGCTCTAGTCTCCGCTATTAAACGTTTCTTTCATCGAAGGAATAGATGCAGTTTACCCTTCCCCATACTGCGCCAATTTATTTCTTTTTTAACGACAAGCGTTAAGAATTTTTTGTCACGCTTCGTTGATACTCTTCTTTTTAATAACAGACACGTTAAATGGTTTCACATTTTTTATCATTTTTTTTTTCCACGATTCATCGTGCAATGTTTATCTAAAAAATATCCTATCTTACATGCGCGATTACAAATATACCGTCATTAAAAAACGTAAATTACAACATAACGTATAAAATATATGTATATATTATTGTACACTCGAACGTACGAAAATATCAGAACGAAATTGCTCTATTCCTTCGATTCGACGCTCTCGATTCTCATAGGCCTCTGTGAATGTATGTGCAAGAAGTGCAGTGCAAACGTTTTTTTTTTTTTTCGATCTTATTGTCGTATATTCCCATCGTCAATTAATCCCAATGAATTGAATCGCATTATTGTCGCGTTACACGTTCCCTTCACTCCGCGAGTCTTAAGAAATTTGTTTATTGTCCTTATAGATTAGAATGCTCGTCCACGAGCGTCGCGTTAAAATTTGCAAATAAATTTCACGCGTTTGATATATCGTTTCTTTTGATATGCGTTCGCCTCGTCTCCCTTCTTCGATCGTCAATTACTTTCGACACGATTAAGCTACCTGTCCATCGAGCGTTCTGCTTTTCTCTCCGAAAAGGACAAACGTATCGTCGATTGGAAAGAAAGGCTACAAATTCGACAAGTGAGATATGTGAAGGTTTCTCGACGAAGTAATCGGTATCTCTAGAAAAACAGATGACCTTTGAAGTATCAGGGGTCGCTAAATACTAAAATACATCACACGTGATCGCTCCTTGAAAAGGGATCTTGATATGATTCTCGATCGCATTATTTTTACTCGTGTCGGTGTATGATCGTTAAAAAATTCTCACGCAATTTGTATAATACTAATTCGAATAATTGCGAATTCAAGCAAACAGAGAAATCGTTCGTTAAAGGAGAATTCTTTCTTTTCCAGTGGCGTGTTATTCCGTAGACAAAACCAGTCATCTAGGGTCCTAAGCAAAGGGATCCCAAAAATCAATGCTGCAAACATTTATTACTGTTATTTATATGCAATATACGAAAAATAGATTTTCTTGTTCAATGGCAGTTTGAATGAAAAATGTCTTTTTTTTAAATAACGTTATGACGATTTAGAGATACTCTTTAGACGTTTCAATACATGTTTTCCTTTTGTTTGTCTGCAGTACTACGAGCAAACATACGAAGATGTTTTATTAGATTAAGCAAAAATTAATTCAATGTTATGTAAATGCGAGAGAGTATCAATGCATACAGTAAGCATTATCTGTGTGTCATTTGTTTCTTCCGTCTTCACTTGTTCTATCAAGCTCTTGTGTGTAATCGCCATATCACGTTGCACTATTATAACTACAATAAACCTTTATAGTGTTTTCACCTTAAAAGCTGCATCCCATTATTATCAGCCTGTTATTCTCATCTCTTACCTCACTTACTGGTTTCTAACAGTAAATGAATTACTGTATGAAACTATCTGAGTATCGAGTATTGTGGTGTTTAAGTGAATTTTACTTAAGAATTTAATTTGTTAGCAATTTTGAAGTAAAAGTCACTTGTTAGACATGAGCTACGATACTCTGTATGTAGACAATTTTAAACACTAATTTTATTTACGTAGATTTATATTCATTTTGTTTAATCTCACGAAACACCTCTGTATCCTTTCACAGGTGTACGAAGAAGAAAGAAAATATATATTGAAATATCTGAAGAGAACATAAAAGAGTTTCGTATTCAATAAAATTGATACGTTACTAAAAAGAATGGCACTAAATTTCCTGTAAATATTACTTAACCAATTTGTCTTTGTTTGCTATTTCTAATAAAATTAGATTTATGGTGCCCCTAATTTGCATATCATCTTGGGACCCACGTACAACGCGCCACTGTGAGTATGATCTTACTAAATTGAACATAAATGTAACGATTTCGAAACATCCTTTTCACGGCCATTGGACGGCTCCTACTCTAATCTTACATCTCACATTATCTGCGATCGCTAAGCGGTAAAAGTGTCTCGTTTCTAATCTTAACATTATCCTATTTTCTTTTATTATTTTTTCTTTTTTAATGATCTGCGATCTGTCGCAAGGTTTTCACTTGCCTTTAACGAATACGTATTGCAAATGAGATGACGTGTCGCGTGTTAAATAATTAGTACATATATGATACATCTCGTGAATGGTATTTATGACTACGGTTCAATATCTAGAGCATTAATCGCTATAAATGTTAACGTTACTAGCGTTTAGAGCGTTTATAATTTATGATGAGCTTTCTGATCTTTGTTGAAATAACTGAAACTCAAATGTTTTTACATTTCCCAATTTCTACGTTGATATTTATGTTTCTCGATCACCGTTCATTTTGTCTGCTTTTATAGCATTTCAAAAGTTTCATATTCTAATAATATAAAATTTCTTTAAATACCATTAAATGCTCGAGATGTACCGCATATATTTTCGCAAGCGAAGAAACTGCAAGTTTAACTCAAAGACACAAAACGTTGCATCTTCGCGTAGATAGAACTTTCAATTTCCTATTTATCTCTATCGTCCACGTTCGTTTTCCCACGCATCATCAGGAATCGCGTAATTCGAGCTTCTCGAGTTAATATTGACATGTGTACGCGTCATCGAATGATTCAGAGACTCGTAAAACAGCGGGAAATCAGGTTTGAAAATCGAATAGCAATCGTTTACGTTCGAAACCAGTATCTTCTCTCTGTGAATGTGTTTCAAATTAGTTGCTTTAAAAAGGAAACAATAATTTAGAAGAAAAGAATTTGGCAATGCTACGATGAAATTGTATATCGAATTATATAAACGTCGTTTTCAGGGTAATTGACACGATATATCATTGCAGCATCCTTTGAAAGCAAAACGAAAAGTGTTGAGAATCGACTTTGAATCGCAATGAGAAGTGTGTCTGAATACTTGAAACGCTGAAAAATAATAATGCTGTTGTTAGGTCTGTAAACCACTCAAACACATATTATCCCAACGGGAGCGACGATGACCATTCCTAGGTGAGATCCTCGTCGTCGTCGCTGGGACCACCGGTTGGACAACAGAGTCCCTCGGATCCGTCGCTTCTTATGCAGAATAATAATGTCTCGGCAGGGGTAACTTCGTGCGGTACGATTCCATGAAACTCTTTCAAATCGGCTGCTGGGAACCAGGCCTTCTCGTTATCTTCGATTATCAGTATCCCGAAGAGTCTAAATTGGGGATTAATAATGATTTATGTAATTTAATTTTCGTTAATTTATACTAGATCGAAAGAAAAATACTTCAGAGCGATAGCATTTGCAACGTAC
>NC_071977.1:21680982-21686682 GCF_026283585.1 Hylaeus volcanicus
CGTAATATTTAACTTTCGTTAATTTATGCTAGATCGAAAGAAAAATATTTCAGAGCGATAGCACTTGCAACGTACTTTTCGTAATATTTAATCTAACGATTTATGTAAAGTAAACATTTCTATGTGGGGTTAATTAATATTATAGGTGGGTTTAACTCTCTACTGGCTGATCACTTTACTCTTACTCCAAAAAAAAGGAAATAGAGTGAAATGAATTATATTTATTAGGAGGTATAATAAAAGGAATTTTTCTTATTCGATTTCGTCTTCGAGAGAAAATTATGAAATAGCTAATAAACAATGATGATCCTTAGAAGGCCACGGTGTGTTTGAAGTAAAGATTGATAGTAATTAAATTGAGTCAATGAATTATTAATAGAATAATAATCTTGGTAACCTATGGCCGCTTCAAAATAATTCTTTCAAAAATTCATTGTTGTTATTCATATCAACAATGTACAACCCATTTTAGTAAGTTTCTTTATTCGAAGAACTTAGTACAAGCAAATATGTAGCATCACGAATCAAGCATTAAATATCCCAGAGATGATTAAACATCCCTATTCCAAATATAGCATTAAAAATATTTTCTAGATCAAGTTTAGACGCCTGTGTTATAATTGAATTACTGTTACAAGCTAGATACTACTTTCGTTTACTGCTGCTTGATTTGTTTTCTCAACGAAATAAGAATGAATTTAAAAATGTCCTTTTAGAATTTTTTCTTCCCATAAATTCCACTGTATTTTGCTCATAAATGGACAGAAATGAATGCAACATTCCATTTTTATAGCAGAATGTGTCGAAGAGTTAGTATGAGTAGTATAGTATCGAACTGAAGCTTTACCTGCATATGGCAACCGTTGGAATCCAAAGAACAGACGCCAGAATGAGAACACCGATGAGAACCAACGACCACATCGGCCATTCCTGTCTCTCCGTGACGCCTTTGCTGGCGATCCAAGCTGGATACCCACTTCCATCGACCATGATCTCCACGATGGAGGCGATTAAAATACTCAGCATAGCCAACGGGCTGAGGTATTTCCAACAAATTAGCCAATAAAGGCCTGGACGGTTACCGGTCATCAGTTCAATATCATCCGCGAATCTAAGCAGATTTAATTATAGCGTTTACGATTTATTGAAGCTTTTCTGATCCTTGCTAAAATAATCGAAACTCAAATATTTTCACATTACTCAATTTCTACGAAGATATTTATGTTTCTCAGTTAACATTCATTTTGTTTCATAAAGGTTCCCTTTTAGGGAATGTTAATATTAATATTAAATATCCTAATGGACCATTTATGTCCCAGTGAATATTTTTGATTGTCTCTGGCCCTACTACAACTAAGACTTATAGCAGATTATTTTAAGGGAATATTAATTATAGCGTTTATGATTTATTGAAGCTTTTCTGATCCTTGCTAAAATAACCGAAACTAAAATATTTTCACATTACTCAATTTCTACGAAGACATTTATGTTTCTCGGTTAGGATTCATTTTGTTTCATAAAGGTTCCCTTTTAGGGAATGTTAATATTAATATTAAATATCCTAGTGGACCATTTATGTCCCAGTGAATATTTCTGATTGTCTCTGACCATATTACAATTAAGACTTATAGGAAAGAAGAGTTATTGTCATCTATTGTCTTCTCTGACTAAGAAGGCAAATTTTCTCTTCTTATTCAGCTGCAACCTATGATACACACCCAATACTAGTTTAATACAATTAATTTCTAAAAGAGAAACGAATGGAATACAAAAAATGTCGAAATGAAAGAGTTAAGCAAATATTAACAGGAATTCGAGCAATCACGACGACGATGTCGTTGAGACACAATTTGTTATGTTACTAAAAGTATACTTGCGTACCTCTTCAAACCATAAACGTATGATACTGCGATGCACTCGAAGAAAGCAATGATCAGCAGAGGAAAATTTCCACTGAAATTGTCGAACAGCACGAAGACATAGCTACCAGCACCGTGGGCGAAGGCCATTGATATAGTGCAGCAAACCAGACAAATGCCACCTAATTTGCACACCAACAATTGTTAATTTACACTAGCAATCGTAAAGATATCATAATTTAATCGATCGATTGTTTACTACCTGTGAGGATTTCTTTTCGCAAATTTGGAAACAATTTCATATCCACTATACTCGTAACGACGCCCTCGAGGGTGCCGAACTGAGAATCAATCCCCAACGTAAACAGCATGAGGAAGAATAACACTGACCAGAATTGAGCCCCGGGAAATTGATTGATTGCTTCCGTGAATATGATAAACGCCAAACCTGTGCCTGACGCTGACTGCAACACGATTGAGAAAAATGAATTTTTTAAGACAAAGTAGTATAACCAGTAGAGAAAATTAGTAGCTGAATTTATAGAGCTAATAGATAATTTTATAAGAAAATGTAATGGTCAAATTGTGTAAAATGTTCTTGGCAAACTTTACAGGGATTATTTTTTTATATCGATAAGCCACTTATGTAATAAATGGATGAATAGAATTTTATTCGAATAGTGACGTTTACTCGATTCAATAGTTCAATAATAAATAAATAAAAAAGAGTTTCATGTAACGAGTAACAGGTAATTAGTTATTTATACTTTACTTCAGGTAATAATTCTGTAAAAGGTCCTTGGCAAACTTTAAAGGGGTTGTTTTTTTTTATATTGATAAGCCACTTATGCAATAAAGGAGTGGATACAATTTTATTCGAATAGTGACGTTTACTCGATTCAATAGTTCAATAACAAATGAATAAAAAAGAGTTTCATGTAACGAGCAACAAGTAATTATTTATATTTTACTTTATGTAATAATTCTGTCCACCCCTGATGCAATATAAAATTTAATAAATCACATACATTGTCCAGTTCTTTTTCGAGGTCGCATTCGGGTAGTTCTGGCATGATCAAGTTGTCCAACGTTCCATTTCCTGTGGTGAAATTTAGTAGCGTACCACTGGCTGGTATTTCGGTTGGTATTTTATCAATCTGTCCAAAAATACTGATAAGCGTGGCGTTTCTCTCGGACAGACACTGTTCGTAGACCATGGTAGCTTTAAATCCTGTAAATTCGATTGATACGTGCATTACAGCGTTATTTTATTAATCGACTTCGAAAAGTAGGAGGTTACTCAATTCGACATGTACATTTATTTTTTATTTTATTTTATATATACGAAACTTGAAATTAAATAGCGAATAATTACCAATGATTGAAAATACGACGATCCCAGCGAACATCGAAGTGAAACAGTTTGTGAAGCTGACCATAATGGCGTCTCTGTAGCAGTTGTTGTTCACAGGATTGTAAGATGAAAACGCTATTAGACCACCAAATGCCAGACCGAGGGAAAAGAATATTTGCGTGCCCGCTTCCAACCATACCACTGGATCCGTTAACTTCCACCACTGAACAAATTATGCTCTTATTATTTATAGTAATATAATAATAATTCTTCTACAAAATAAGTTATAATAATTCCTTTCAATGTGGTCTATTCAAGCATTTTGTTTAATCACCATTTTGGTTAACTGAACAAATTATGCTCTTATTACTTATAGTAATCTAATAATAGTTCTTCTACAAAATAAGTTATAATAATTCATTTCAATGTGGTCTATTCAAGCATCTTGTTTAATCATTTCATTTGATACGTCTATGAAATAAACTAATACAATAAACACATGCTAAACATAACCAAAGGTATACGCATACAAAATGCAATAACAATATTATTAGAATATTTGAAGAATATATTCAACATACATTACGTACATTTTATGTATGTTTTCTATATTATTATACGCCATAAATGCATAAAATTGGCAGTTTAGTAATGAACGAAGGACTCGAATAGAACACATTGAAGTTTATTTTTTAATTAAATTGTAAGCTAAGTTAACGATACTTTATACAACAATAATAACACCTATTACTTGAAGTAAATTAATGCTAATTTATTGCGTACAGTAAGTCCTCGATTCATGGCAGTTAATTCTTTTCACGGCTTTCCGTGCAAGTCGAATACCACGTGTATTAAATTGTATGAATAAAATGTATTCTAGGAGGAAAGAAAACTCGGAATCAGATTCAGAAGAATTTGATACAATGAATAAAGGAAATGGAAGCAATGTCGTGTCATTTCCTCTTAATCTCAAGTCGTAAGGTCGACACGATTCAGACTGTACGACACGGACCGGCAACGACACGTACCGGCATCGACACGACAAAACATTGAAACACGCGTTTTAATGGAACTATTCAGACTTAACACTTTATCTACCGGGCTATTTAGAAGCAGAATCTAATTAAAAAAAGAATTTACTACAATAGCATATGCCAATCTAGGCTGACAATAATTCCTTCATACTGTTACTAGGTACATTGAAAGCCAAGTCTGTTACCAAACACTGATCATTGTTAAGTAGACAACCATTAACACAGTAAATAAATTCGAATAACTAAGTACTGCAATTAAAAAGCCTATAAATAGGCTCCCGGTAAATAAAGTGTTAACAGACACCGACCTCAACGTTCCGTCAACGGGACTAGTGTGAATAGTTCCATTAAAACGCGTGTTTTAATGTTTTGTCGTGTCGGTGCCGGTACGTGTCGTTGCCGGAACGTGACGGTCCGTGTCGTATAGTCTGAATCGACCTTTAGGAAGGCCGACTAAAATGTCTGACCCAATACGGATCTCGACTACTTTCAGTAGTAATCTTTCCTTATTAGGCCGATGGCACACGGCGCAACCGATTTGAAATTAGTGTTGCAAACCGTTTACGCTCTTTGTTTTATCTACTCCACTATATTTGTTTTACCTAGATCCACGGTCGCATGCAACTAGTTTCAGAGTGGTTTGAAACTGATCGGTTGCGCCCGTGTGCGATCGGCCTTATACAATCTTAGCAACTGCTTGTAAAGAAAATTGAGGAAATGAAAATTGAATTTAATATCTATTACAATTAGTTTGTAAAAGAGTTGTTGGCAAAACTTCTCCCTAATGTATTATACACTTTGCGTTCCTTTGTATCTGCTTTGTTACAATGCAATAAAATAAATATTAGGTTGTCCCGAAAGTTTCTTTCGCGAGTTGCACTCAATTATTTGATGTGGTCGTGTTTATATAAATAGACAATCTAATTTCATAGATATTCATGTTGTAACAGTAATGGAACAAAATGAATCGTGCACAATTCAGTAATGTAACATAAAACATAAACTGTTGTGCATGTATTACTTATTAATAAAGCGAAAGAAACTTTTGGGACAACCTAATAAATACATACATATATACCAACTAAAAATCCGTGTAATTCGAGAACTCACTGTGCATTTACATATACATATACTAACAAAAATGAGCTGTACTTTTACCTTCGGTGTGAAAAGATGACGTAGACCGTCGGACATGCCCGTCAGAGTGACGCCACGAAAGAAGAAAATGATCAGAACGATATACGGAAATGTGGCAGTCACGTACACGACCTATAAAGAACATACTAATTTATAAAGTTGTTCGTTTGTAAAAAAAACTTCGAAAATTTATGAACGAAAGAAATTTGTAAATTTTCTTAAAATTGTATAACACGTTGATCGCCATGTCACCCATATATGGGCGACAGTGTTTTTCATTGAAGAACTAAAAGAAATTAATTCAGGAAGTTGAGCA
>NC_071977.1:21691682-21708032 GCF_026283585.1 Hylaeus volcanicus
AGATATATATTATTATTCATTATATTATATTATATATATATATATTATTATTTATTATATTATATTATATATATATATATTTATATATATAATTATATTTAATATATATATATAGAATATTACATATGTATGTCATATTCTCGTTTCCTTGTTTTCAAGCACGTAGACGTACCTCCGCCATTCTTTTGAGCGAGATATGGAAATCTCCATACGTTTCCAAGTCCTACAGCGTATCCGACAGTTGCCAGTAGAAAAGTAAGCTTGCTGTCCCAATTCTCTCGTTCATCCTCTCCCGCTTCCGGTCGGAAAATTGCCTTTCCTTCGTTACTCCCGAGTTTACTGCTCTCACCCCCGTTTCCCGTTTTGTTCTGCAGTAGACGGTAATATCCGGTAACAAACAATTTGTTCCAGCGAAAGCAATTAATCGCGCAGAATTAATTTCTGCATTTCGAGAAAAATAATTGGGAAGCCAGTTCGGCCCAAGTACCAAATAACTGGCAAGTAAAATAAGATATATTTAGAATACACGCGAAAGTTTAATCGGGTTTCGAGTAAACCTTCCTGTCTGAGAGTTTACGTAATCAAATTGAATCATAAGTAAACCATGAATTTTCTCTGCGAGTCGGGGATATTTGAATTAAATTATTAATGAATTTAGCTGTGAGAAAATATGAATAAACAAATAAATAAATATGAATTACAATGTATTATATTTTATATTACATATTATTTGTTTGTAAAATAAATTTGCAGATCCAAATTTTGTCAGAGAGTTTTGAATTAAATTCTCAATAAATTCATTTGTGGAAAAACAGAAATAAACAAATAAGTATACATGGATTATAATATATTACATTTTATATTATATACTCCTCTATTCATTAAACGAATTTACAGATATTACACAGACGATAGAATTTACAATTTCAGAGTGGAATTCGTGTAAATATGTAAACGTACCTTCATATTAGGACTGGAGTCTTCAAAGGCTGCGTTCGTGGCCCCATAATTGGCAGTAGTGACATTCTTACGATTCTCCACCATTAGTCTGCCCCTCATTTCCTTCATTTCGAGTTTGTCGACACTTTTTTGGGGCTTCAAGTCCCGCGAGCTTTGGCGACGTACGAGGTGGGCCGTGTTCGCCATTCTTAGTTTCTATCGTGCGACCACGGCTAAATCTTATTCGCAAGGATCAAACAGAAATACCACACGCGCCTATGGACTCCATCCTGCAGGAAAACGTTAACTTTGGAATTATCCACTGTTATTCTAATCGTGGAAAAACTGTTATAAAACTTTAATAAAGAAACGTCAGGATTGAACCTTTTAATAACTATGATACTCTGAACAAATATGATAATATATATTATGTACACAAAAAATGATCAGAGAGGATACTGAAGTTATTAATTACTACTGATTTGACTTTTAATCTATTATAATGTTAGGACCACAGTTTTAATTTGTGTATATATGTGTAATGTAACTTTGGATCATAACAAATTTTATGGAAGTTGACTTCTTTTATATCTGAACTTTTTTAGAATCTACTTGTACCCCAGAAAGTAATAATTGTTCAATTTTCTGTATATTTATAACAATCATGAAGAAATAAAGAAATGAAGAATACTTAAAATGACGTTGAAATTAATTATTAATTCGTCCTGTTGTTTCACGAGAACTATGCTGAGCATTGTAATTTTTAAATATAACTTAAATCTTATTGAATATCGGTTACTAAGGAAAATGATCAATAAATCAATCATATGGGTATCAACAAATGTTGTAAGACAGAGAACAAAGTGTTGGCAAAAATTCATTTCTAAAGAACTAAAACAATTTTCGTTCTGTCTCTATTCTCATGTTTCCATGTCAGCATCGTCCTGCATGCGAGAGACAATTCAGGATTATGCAGTCACAGTTTTAAGCTTACATTGCATGCAATCGGTACGTTAGACTCGTTAACTTCACACGTGCGCAGTGACCGAAGTTTTCTCCACTTACAAAACGTATCTGAAGAACACATTCACTGTTTGTAATTAAAACTCTATAGTATCTATCGCGTAGCATTTTCTAATAAAAACATTCCTCCGTTTTCACAGCAGATCACAGATTTACGTAATAAATTATTTAAATGAATATGAAGCCGTTAAAATCGAAACATTTCAATTAACTAAAAATGCACATAGTTATATTAAGCCTTCATAATATTCGCCACATAATACAGTAATAAATTATTCAAATAAATATGAGGTCGTTAAACTGAGAACATTTCAATTAACTAAAAATGCACATAGTTATATTAAACGTTCATAATATTCGCCACATAATACAGTAATAAATCATTCAAATGAATATGAGGTCGTTAAACTGAAAACATTTCAATTAACTAAAAATCCATATAATTATATTAACCCTTTCACAATTCCCACAATTCAGCTTAATTTTTATTTATGGTGAAAGGTGAAATGTCAAAATAATTAACTAACATTTATAAAGTTTTCCTTTGAAGATACTAATTCAACAGATTAAACAAAAATTCTGGAAGTGCCACGAGTTAATCCTGTGTTACATAATATGCTCGATTGGGAACACAGTAAACACACTTCCTGTAATGTTTATCAAGGAAACACGATATTTTTAAACGAGAATATTTGGTATCTTTTCAGATTCGGCCAGTAATTGTTTAGTTGAAAATATTAATTCGTAAAAGTTGAAAAAACTAAGACAAAATTTTATTTCTGAAAGTTAAAGTAAAATGTACTCAATAAAAGACCGAGAATAAATTCTGAGGAAGTTATATTATATTCGAAATAACACTTATTGTTTAATTGTACCAGTTGTTGTCTCGTAGGTGTACAAATAACCACGAAAGAAATTTATTTTTAGAAGATGAAATAAAAGTCCTTCAACGGGTGTCGGAAACACAAATAAATGAATTCTGCAGGAATAAAAGAACTCGAAGTAAACAATAGATGCCAAAACGACGCGTAGACTCGTTTCCCGAGTTCAAACACATATTATTCGTCCAAGAAAAGCACTCGATAGAAATGTCTTTACAATTCTACTCAAAGAACCTGGCACCGTCGCTTTTTTCGTCGATAGAGCAGCCAGGAAGGATAGAGAGATGTTTGCCTTTCAGCTATACTACGGCCCTGACCTCATATTTCAGATCCCTCGAGAGTAAACGAAGAATCGTACAGTATTCTGCGAATGTAATCGTGTCGTAGATGCTGTTTACTTACGTTGCGCATCCCTCTGTCAATATTCTGTCTCCCACGCACGTTACGTCGTTTTCATGAATGAAAAATCGCTCGAAAAAGAACTTCTATCGAATGAAATTTATGCTTTCGCCTAGCATTTTCGTTGATGTTAAAATTCAGCGAATATTCGTTCGTCCATGAATTAAATATTCGATAACATATTGGGCGGCGATTTGACACGAGTGACGCGCACTGTAACTATTTTTCCCATTGACGTCACGACAGCACCAATGAAATGTCAGTTTGCATTCTACAAATCTTTCACGACGACGAATCCTGCGTAATAGTTGTCGTGCACGTTCAGAATTCCATTTACCAGGATTAATTTTCGAAGAGAGATTCAACAACGGAGGGAATTCAAATGAGGTGGGTGAAGGAGCGTTTAATGAATTCACGCGAGGAATCCTTTTTTCCTGTCGTGTGATCGCGGAATGAAACGTAAGTTATGTCGAAAAAAGTGGGATTGTCTTTTTGTGGAAAGACCACAGGCAGCAGCAGAAAAAATAGTGGATGAATAAATGTGATAGAAGAACATGTTTATGCTTGTGTTTTGGGATATTTATGGGAGTTCTGAATACGTACAAGTTATAATGAGTATAACAAGGTGATATAATCGAAATAAAGTTTCTAGATGATAATAGAGTTACCTATTTATGTTCTTCTCTATTATTTTCAATTATTATCTAGAAACTATATTTCTTTCAAATATATGGTTCTCCAAAGTCTTCGAAAACAATTATTCGATTTCATGTTCGAATTCGAAACCACCTTCGAAATAAAAACAAAATATTTTCATCAAAGAAAGGAGAATAAAGAATATCGATACATAACAGAGAAAATATTTGCGATTGTATTCTGAAGATGGTTTAAAAAAACTCGAAAACGTTTAGCAACTGTTTTTTGAAACCTTGGAGGAACCATATATCTTAATTCATATCACACCACCTCAATTTTACCTTGAAAATATTACATTTTCCAATTCGTTATAAATTCTATACATTATACATCCCAAAAATAATCGAACATGAATATCTTCCTCTATCGAACTTTAATTTTCATTTGCTACCGTGTCTGCTCCTGCCCTGAAGAACCACCTACACTGGTTTCGTTTGGAGAACAGAGTAACATAGTTTCCACGTAACGATCGCACGGAATAATGTTGCAAAACGGCTCGCACGAATGTGGAGACGTGGTTGGAAGAGAAACAAGACGTTGTATTGTTTTTTCTTTGTCACAAAATATCGTTGCGAGATCGTCACTGACCTGTTGGGGTGAGACGAAGAAACGCGCGAGGGCCTCCTTATGGTACGAGGAGCAGTTATCTACTGTGGCACCCTCTACTACTATGGTAACTTTCGAAATCACGATATCCGACGGAATCAATAGCAGGCGCCGGCGCCCCGATGCCTCGGTGTCCTACAGACCAGAATATGCGTGAACCACTTTTTGTCAAGAGATTGGTCGATGATCGCCGAATCGAGCGCAGAAGAGCCATGGGAAGTAATCTCTTTAATTCCCACCTTAACACTAGCTTCACAAAGATTTTCTATCAGATTTTTAATCAAGTCGATTTTCTGAGATTAATTTGGAGTCTTGGACAAAAATGTATTTTGATGTATGATCGTCTTTTTATATGAATTATATCATTCATTGCCAGGCAAATTTAAAGCGTTTTGCCTTGGGTCCGAAAATTTAATACAGATGTGTGATCTAGGTTATTATTTTGATAACAAAAAGTGATATTAAATTTATTGTTTTAATACTATCGCTGCGGACGAAAATAAGTAGCCGTTCGCTGGGACCTACAATTATGATATTTTTTTTAATGAAAAATTCCTTACAAATGTTCTAATATGATCATTTTGCAAAAAAAAACATATATTTGTGGTAACTTATTTTATATATAATATAATTGCCGAACCAAATAATTTAAATACTATTTTAGAACTTTAAATACTACTTCAGAATTCAAATAAAATAGTATTTCAAATGGGATATAAAATTTCAGCAAATAAAATATTTTATTTTGATAATGTAAAACGTAAAATAAAATAACCTATTTTGGTAATCTATAGTTAAAGCATGAAAATAAATATTTTATTTTGATAATCTAACATATAAAATAAAATATGTTTCATTTTAATAACATAAAGCATAAAATTGAATACTTTTCATAGCTCTTAACCTTAAATTTAACCAGAAAATAATTTTAACTTATTTTAATCATTATTTAAACCTGAAATAAACTGTATATATATGATACACAGATGGAGAAACTATTTCTTGCGATTGAAGAATATCTCTTTCTATCACTCATTTTATGAAGATTCTTAATAGAAGTATTCATTGAAGAACTACATTGAATGTATGTTTATAGTGCAGAGAAAAAGTACTTGGTTCGTTTTAGATTACCAAAATAAATATATTTTACACTATAATTTACTAAAATAAAAATATTTTATTTGCTGATAATAAATTAAATAAATAAAATATTCCGAACTATGGCACAAATATTTTCAGTGATTTTCAAATAAAATATTAGTTGAAATATTATCTTAAACATTTTTTATAACAAATAAAATATTTTATTTTTAAAAATACGTGCATGATCCGAAATAAAATATTTTATTTTTTAAAATACATGGATGATCTGAAATAAAATATTTTTTTACTGTTTATTACTTAAAATATGTATTTTACCCAGCTCTGATTGCAATCAATTTGAACTACGGGACATCTCGTAATTGGTAGTGTTAAGGAATCATCTCATATTGGTAGTGTAAGAAATTTTTCATTAAAAAATATATCATAATTGCAGCTAATGTGTTAATAAGTGGTTGGTGGAAAATGTAAATGGTTTCTGTAAAACCTTATGAACGTAGGAATGGATCAAAATGATTATGTTCCGTGAGTCTAGTGCTAATAATAACATGCTCCTATTCAAAAGGGGTGGAAAGAACACAAATGAGATAACGTTGTGTCTTACGAGTACCAGGTCATGCATGGATAGATTTAACCATGAATGATTATGTATTATAGATCGATGAACTCATACTTCGATAATCATTCGGTCGATACGACGAACGGAACCGACTCAGTAACGCCTTGTTCTAATTGCACGTCGCGCGGCGACAAAATCGCGCGTAGCTGAGCCACGGCAAGAGTGGGAGCAAGGTGTAGGTTCTATTCGGGCTAACTTAAATGTCGCGCGACCGAGCGACAAAATTCAAACCAGCTCGAATCGTGTTGCTCCTTATCCAACTTTTAGTTACTAAAAGGTATTCTGAAAAGGATGTAATAGACTTGTGATGACAAACTCATTGCATCGCAAGTCACTTGCATCATCTTCCACATGTCTGCGCAGAATTAATAAAACTTCACCATTGTGGCTAAGATGTTGCACTTGTAAAGCGTGGTACTTGTTATATCTAAAGATATTATTACAAGTTTGCAGCCATTAGCTCGCTACTACTCGCGACAAAGGATAAACAAATGATTGTTTGTCGCGAGTAATACCGATTACCAGGTCTCACCACGTGGAGGTTGCTGCGAGTAGAGACCCGCGAGAGAGATAGAAGGAAACAAAGTTCCCTCGATCTCCCTCTGTACAATCTTAGAAACTAAGTACGCGAAGAAGGAAATAGAAGGAAACAAAGTTCCTTCGATCTCCATTTATGTACAATCTTAGAAACTAAGTACGCGAAGAAAGAAATAGAAGGAAACAAAGTTCCTTCGATCTCCGTGCCTGTCTCTATCAAGCAATCGATTTAACTAAGAAAATGAAGCTAACACGCGAGAATAGACGCGACGCGACGCGAACCGTACAAACGACTTACTAGGTCAGTCCCGTTTCCTCTTGGCGAGTCCGATTCGAGAGAAAGACTGACGTCTCCGATCAGTACTCAACTCCATGCGTCCGCAATCGGAACTACCGTAGGATCCGGCTCAAGACGACCGACAGGTGGACTCTCTGCATCCAAGTCGGGAACCAAATTGACTCAAAATCAAGATACAAAGAGATATCGTCTCTGCATCTCCCCATCGGGTCATTGCTGACCCCGCCTCGCGCGCGAGAACTGACACCGCCACGTTTTCGCGGGAGCCGATCGGTCAAGCCGACTTTTCCAGGTAGGAGGGGTTATGCCTCGCAACGGTTATGGCCTGCCTCTGTCATAACGCCCACGTTCAGGGGAAATACCCCATCCGCGTCTTCCCCCAAATCATTGTTGTATTCGAGTCAAAATAAGGGGAGTAATCTCTCTGCGTGACTCTATACCCAAGACGTCTTACGAGAAGAAAACTCCCCAAATGTTGTTCGAAGCCAACAATAATTTGAGTTCAGTACGTCTTACGATAAGGCATTACTCTGATCGTGTTTGTATACAACTCGGCCTTGGTCCATAAACCGACTTACGCGAGGGCCCACTACCCGAGCAACCCGTTTCACCCGTCTTACGAGTTGGCAGACTCTACCCGAGTGTCGAAGCCAGCAACGACCCAACTTGACACGACTTACGATAAGATAACTCTCTGAATCTTGTTCGATAGTCAAAGTGGACCGACTCGGCATGTCTTACGAGAAGAAAACTACCCTGCACCTTGTACCGAATCCCAGGTAGATCCGACATAAGACGACTAACCAGGAGAGAGTGCCGAATTCGGAACGTATTGTCTTTCTCTCGAATAAGACTAACTAGAGGACGGCAACCGACTGTTCAGTTCGGTCACACGGCCGGTCACTTGCTTATTACATGAAGTCAAGTGACCGAAATGGGAATCGAAACAACGTGCCAATATAGGCAAACGAACCAACAAACGAAGCTACTTATTTACGATTGTTTGACAAGAGACAGGCATTCGCATACGCGCGGCTTAAATTAAATTACAATAAGTACGTGAAGAAGGAAATAGAAGGAAACAAAGTTCCTTCGATCTCCATTTATGTACAATCTTAGAAACTAGGTACGCGAAGAAAGAAATAGAAGGAAACAAAGTTCCTTCGATTTCCTGGTCTGACTCTGCCAAGCAATTATTGAAAATTTCCCTTTTTTAAAGGAGAAAATGAAGTTACAATGAAATCGCGAACACGACGCGACCGTGTAGACAGACTTAGTGGGTCAGTCCCGTTTCCTCTTAGCGAGTCTTTAGCAAGAGAAAGACGATGTCTTTCTTTCGAAAAAGACTAGCTAGAGGACGGCAACCGACCTTTCTGTCCATCTACACGGTTGGTCACTTTGCTTATTGCATGAAACAATAAAGACCGAAATGGACGAAATTACGCGCCCCCGAGGGCGGCCGAACAAACAAGAGAAAAACGGGTAATAATTACTTGGCCTTATGTTCTAACGCGACTTAGAACTAAGGTTCCCACGGCGAATGCGATCGCTTCGCTCGATGGAAGCAACATATTCGTTCGATGAAATACCTAGATAAGAGAAACTGGAAATCAGAATAGACATACGTATACATAAGTAATATAATGGTATAATTTGAAAATAGAAGAGGAAAACTATCAATTAAAATATCGAGTTACATAAAACTCCATCGATCGCAGCAATTCGAAGAAACAATTCAATTGCGTGTCGTTTCCCCACCGTGCGAATCTACCTAGCAAGGAGAAATCAAAGCACCAGAACAATCAGGAAATATAAATAATACCATATAAAATAATTAAAGTAATATTAGTGCCGAATGAAAAAATGATAAATAATGAAAAATGAATACGAAAATAGAAATTAAGATACATAAGAATGAGAAAATTAAATTAAAAAATAGCCTGAAAATAAATATGCAAATTAATCATAATGTTTGAATAAATTTAGTTAAACCTAACCAGAGACACATAATTGTGTCTTGGAATACAGGGAAATATAAGCGAGCATGATGATAACAGTGCAAAAATAAAGAAAAAATAAAAAATTTGCGTTCGCTCACCAGTGCTGATCATCATTTACCAATTGGTCAGTAGTGGTCAGCATTGGTCAGCATTGGTCAGCATTGGTCATCCCCTGGTCATCCTAGGCCAGCCTTGGGCATCGGTCGGCTCAACGCGCACACGCGAGGTCAGTACGACCTTTATCGCCCGAAGTATACGCGAGAACTGAAGAATCTGACGCCTGGGTACCTATCAGTCGAGGAAGGCCGAACGCGGATTGGTCGACGCCGGATTGGTCGACGCGTGTCAGCAGAGTCTGTCCGACCCAAGGACGATGGAATTGACGAAACTTTAATATTACAGAAAAATTATATTCTCGATCATTGTTTAAACAAATACTGTCAAGAATTAATTTAACTATTGTAAAAAATTAATATTTAATTGGTTCAATCAGTAGATATTAAAATATTAACAAATTTTTCACGATTACTGTATACAATGAATACTTATTCTTAATCGTAATTGTTATTAACATTTAATCAAAGACTGAATGTTTCTTATACGCATTACTAACGTTTAATTATGTCGGAGATATTAAGTTGTAATTAGCCCAAACAATAATTGTAGAGAGAATAGATAATTAGACAGAATAGATTGACTCGAGTGTTCGTTTGATCCGTTGAAAAAAAATGCCAATGTGACATATTACATATTATTAATACTACATAAAAATCAAATTCTCGATCATTGTTTAAACAAATACTGTCAAGAATTAATTTAACCATTGTAAAAAATTAATATTTAATTGGTTCAATCAGTAGATATTAAAATATTAACAAATTTTTCAATACTTTAATATCTTTTGAGTGCAACAATTTTAAATTAATTATTAACAATATTTGTTTAAACAATGATCGAGAATTTGATTTTTATGTAGTATTAATAATATGTAATATGTCACATTGGCATTTTTTTTCAACGGATCAAACGAACACTCGAGTCAATCTATTCTGTCTAATTATCTATTCTCTCTACAATTATTGTTTGGGCTAATTACAACTTAATATCTCCGACATAATTAAACGTTAGTAATGCGTATAAGAAACATTCAGTCTTTGATTAAATGTTAATAACAATTACGATTAAGAATAAGTATTCATTGTATACAGTAATCGTGAAAAATTTGTTAATATTTTAATATCTACTGATTGAACCAATTAAATATTAATTTTTTACAATAGTTAAATTAATTCTTGACAGTATTTGTTTAAACAATGATCGAGAATATAATTTTTCTGTAATATTAAAGTTTCGTCAATTCCATCGTCCTTGGGTCGGACAGACTCTGCTGACACGCGTCGACCAATCCGGCGTCGACCAATCCGCGTTCGGCCTTCCTCGACTGATAGGTACCCAGGCGTCAGATTCTTCAGTTCTCGCGTATACTTCGGGCGATAAAGGTCGTACTGACCTCGCGTGTGCGCGTTGAGCCGACCGATGCCCAAGGCTGGCCTAGGATGACCAGGGGATGACCAATGCTGACCAATGCTGACCAATGCTGACCACTACTGACCAATTGGTAAATGATGATCAGCACTGGTGAGCGAACGCAAATTTTTTATTTTTTCTTTATTTTTGCACTGTTATCATCATGCTCGCTTATATTTCCCTGTATTCCAAGACACAATTATGTGTCTCTGGTTAGGTTTAACTAAATTTATTCAAACATTATGATTAATTTGCATATTTATTTTCAGGCTATTTTTTAATTTAATTTTCTCATTCTTATGTATCTTAATTTCTATTTTCGTATTCATTTTTCATTATTTATCATTTTTTCATTCGGCACTAATATTACTTTAATTATTTTATATGGTATTATTTATATTTCCTGATTGTTCTGGTGCTTTGATTTCTCCTTGCTAGGTAGATTCGCACGGTGGGGAAACGACACGCAATTGAATTGTTTCTTCGAATTGCTGCGATCGATGGAGTTTTATGTAACTCGATATTTTAATTGATAGTTTTCCTCTTCTATTTTCAAATTATACCATTATATTACTTATGTATACGTATGTCTATTCTGATTTCCAGTTTCTCTTATCTAGGTATTTCATCGAACGAATATGTTGCTTCCATCGAGCGAAGCGATCGCATTCGCCGTGGGAACCTTAGTTCTAAGTCGCGTTAGAACATAAGGCCAAGTAATTATTACCCGTTTTTCTCTTGTTTGTTCGGCCGCCCTCGGGGGCGCGTAATTTCGTCCATTTCGGTCTTTATTGTTTCATGCAATAAGCAAAGTGACCAACCGTGTAGATGGACAGAAAGGTCGGTTGCCGTCCTCTAGCTAGTCTTTTTCGAAAGAAAGACATCGTCTTTCTCTTGCTAAAGACTCGCTAAGAGGAAACGGGACTGACCCACTAAGTCTGTCTACACGGTCGCGTCGTGTTCGCGATTTCATTGTAACTTCATTTTCTCCTTTAAAAAAGGGAAATTTTCAATAATTGCTTGGCAGAGTCAGACCAGGAAATCGAAGGAACTTTGTTTCCTTCTATTTCTTTCTTCGCGTACCTAGTTTCTAAGATTGTACATAAATGGAGATCGAAGGAACTTTGTTTCCTTCTATTTCCTTCTTCACGTACTTATTGTAATTTAATTTAAGCCGCGCGTATGCGAATGCCTGTCTCTTGTCAAACAATCGTAAATAAGTAGCTTCGTTTGTTGGTTCGTTTGCCTATATTGGCACGTTGTTTCGATTCCCATTTCGGTCACTTGACTTCATGTAATAAGCAAGTGACCGGCCGTGTGACCGAACTGAACAGTCGGTTGCCGTCCTCTAGTTAGTCTTATTCGAGAGAAAGACAATACGTTCCGAATTCGGCACTCTCTCCTGGTTAGTCGTCTTATGTCGGATCTACCTGGGATTCGGTACAAGGTGCAGGGTAGTTTTCTTCTCGTAAGACATGCCGAGTCGGTCCACTTTGACTATCGAACAAGATTCAGAGAGTTATCTTATCGTAAGTCGTGTCAAGTTGGGTCGTTGCTGGCTTCGACACTCGGGTAGAGTCTGCCAACTCGTAAGACGGGTGAAACGGGTTGCTCGGGTAGTGGGCCCTCGCGTAAGTCGGTTTATGGACCAAGGCCGAGTTGTATACAAACACGATCAGAGTAATGCCTTATCGTAAGACGTACTGAACTCAAATTATTGTTGGCTTCGAACAACATTTGGGGAGTTTTCTTCTCGTAAGACGTCTTGGGTATAGAGTCACGCAGAGAGATTACTCCCCTTATTTTGACTCGAATACAACAATGATTTGGGGGAAGACGCGGATGGGGTATTTCCCCTGAACGTGGGCGTTATGACAGAGGCAGGCCATAACCGTTGCGAGGCATAACCCCTCCTACCTGGAAAAGTCGGCTTGACCGATCGGCTCCCGCGAAAACGTGGCGGTGTCAGTTCTCGCGCGCGAGGCGGGGTCAGCAATGACCCGATGGGGAGATGCAGAGACGATATCTCTTTGTATCTTGATTTTGAGTCAATTTGGTTTCCGACTTGGATGCAGAGAGTCTACCTGTCGGTCGTCTTGAGCCGGATCCTACGGTAGTTCCGATTGCGGACGCAGGGAGTTGAGTACTGATCGGAGACGTCAGTCTTTCTCTCGAATCGGACTCGCCAAGAGGAAACGGGACTGACCTAGTAAGTCGATTGTACGGTTTGCGTCGCGTCGCGTCGCGTCTATTCTCGCGTGTTAGCTTCATTTTCTTAGTTAAATCGATTGCTTGATGGAGACAGGCACGGAGATCGAAGGAACTTTGTTTCCTTCTATGTCTTTCTTCGCGTACTTAGTTTCTAAGATTGTACATAAATGGAGATCGAAGGAACTTTGTTTCCTTCTATTTCCTTCTTCGCGTACTTAGTTTCTAAGATTGTACAGAGGGAGATCGAGGGAACTTTGTTTCCTTCTATCTCTCTCGCGGGTCTCCACTCGCAGCAACCTCCACGTGGTGAGACCTGGTAATCGGTATTACTCGCGACAAAGAATCATTTGTTTATCCTTTGTCGCGAGTAGTAGCGAGCTAATGGCTGCAAACTTGTAATAATATCTTTAGATATAACAAGTACCACGCTTTACAAGTGCAACATCTTAGACACAATGGTGAAGTTTTATTAATTCTGCGCAGACGTGTGGAAGATGATGCAAGTGACTTGCGATGCAATGAGTTTGTTATCACAAGTCTATTACATCCTTTTCAGAATACCTTTTAGTAACTAAAAGTTGGATAAGGAGCAACACCATTCGAGCTGGTTTAAATTTTGTCGCTCGGTCGCGCGACATTTAAGTTGGCGCGAATAGAACCTACACCTTGCTCCCACTCTTGCCGTGGCTCAGCTACGCGCGATTTTGTCGCCGCGCGACGTGCAATTAGGATAAGGCGTAAGTCTACTTCCGGTCGCGTCGTGTTGCGATCTCCATTTAGCTCCATTTAGTTAAAATAATTGTTTGGCAGAGTCAGAGTCAGACTTTGGAAATCGAAGAAAATTTTGATAGTTTCGTATTGAGTATTAAGCTCCCCAATTGTATAATCTATGTAGAGAGAGATCGAAAGAACTCTGATTCCTACTATCTCTATAGAACCTTCTATATGAATAAATGGTACATTATAAGATTGTAAGAAAGATTATAAAAAAAAGCTATTGTTTTTATGTTTATTGAAAAGAATATATTTAAGTTTAAGATTAAGAGTGGAATTATTAATATAAATAGTAAAATAAAAGATAAGTTTAAAATAATATATTAGGTTGACCCAAAAGTTTCTTTCGCTTTATTAATAAGTAATACATGCACAATATTTTATGTTTTATGTTACATTACTGAGTTGTGCACGATTCATTTTGCTCCATTACTGTTACAACATGAATATCTATGAAATGAGATTGTCTATTTATATAAACACGACCACATAAAATAATTGAGTGCAACTCGCGAAGGAAACTTTCGGGACAACCTAAGTAAGTTTTATACTATATATATATTTAGTTAAATATTCATCAGTATACAGTTACTATCAGGGTCATTCCGCGAATTCGGACGCTGAATGGAGCAACATCTCAGTTTTTGTGCACATTTGAGTACGTCACAGTCTTTTACTTAAATCTTTACTTAATGTTTCACGCAATGTATCAGCGGCGTTCGTATCACGTTTTCCTCGTATTAATATTGCGTGGTGAAAATATATTTCGATAAATGGTCGTTTCCCTTAATTAACAGCTACGTACATTATGGTTGAGTGAACCGAAGAAGTTAAAGCTGTGTGACAGTAACGCGATCATCGTTAATAATGTTTCGTGCTAACGTTCGTCTCAATTAAGCAACATGCTCTTGTATCGACGAATAATTAAAAAGTTTTTGTACTCCAAATTGAAATTAAAAGTCATCAAGTGACTCCTCATAAGTTATTCAAACGATTCAGAAGATCATATTCAATTAATTTATACTTTTTGTCTCTATGGTTTTATTTAATAGAAACCAATTTTGACAATTCTATGGTATAGATGAAACACGACAACTTTGATGCTTTCATTAAACGTTTGCATTTGATAATATCCGATCAGAAACCGTTAGTTATTGATTCGTGATTGGAGTACAGCGATATTCGTTTATTGCCACCAGTTGCAGACAAAAGAAGCTTATTCCGCGTTTCAGTAGTTAAATCTGCCTTTAGTCAGGCGAGTAGAATAACAGGATTGGTGAATATCAACTTATATAATGTTTTCGATCGCTTTTGCTTTTTATTCCCTAATGAATAACAATTATAAAATCGTATTTCTTTGACTTAAAATAATATCACGTCAAAATGTTTATTAAGGAATAATAATTTACCAGCCTTAAACACTCTATCATTTATTTATATTTCGATTATGTGGGGGTCCGATGGGCCTGGGAAAATATTTGAGCTCCATGCTCTATAATTTAAAAACATTTACTTTTACTTTTCGATTACGTGTTTCAGGGTCAACTTCAGAATCTGTTCATTTAACAATTGAATTTACTAATATTAATTTTACATGTGCATGTTAACATTATCTTCAAATATTAAACATTTTTTTTTTATTTGCAATCAGTTTCCTTGCTTGAGGGAAATAATTAGAAAGTAATTTCAAAACTGGAATTTGTGAAGTCACAGTTGCATACATAGAAGGATTTTTGGATTACAGGGGGATTACATTAAAAAACTGTGAATTATAATGATTTTCATTTAATATATTTTCGTAGACAGTCCTTTCAATTTCTTTCGCAAAAAGTTTACATTATTCAGAATTAACACGTAAAATTTCTCAACGAACAGTCTCCTTGACTAAGAACTGCGTGAAGGCGAATATTCCTGAAATAAATAATGCATATTAATGATAAAATCGTTAACTAATTAAAATGCTAATGAAAGACAAGTACATACGATCGATCCGTGCTCTCTTGTATCTGTCCTCAACAAAAGACTTGGTTAGATTTTCTATCGTTTCCTCGCATTTATAATCAAATTGTTTCAAATTTCTCTTTAATTCGAGATATCTAATGATCGAGTTAACAAAAATTGTCAATTAAGGTGGTCGATTCCAAAATTTGCGATATAATTGCATATAAAGGATACAGTTCATTATAATAATTAAAAGAATCGATAGTCCACTCCAACAGCAAATTCAGTTTCGGTCTCTCAGTAGTACCATCGACTAGTTCTTTCATTGTATCGTCTTTTATAGAAACCTTACTTCGAGCATCTTCCACATTTTTCAAACGGTTGTTTAGATCCTAACATAATATTCCAATCGATAACATAATCTTACAACTCTTACTAAATTAAAAAAAGACTTAAACAATTTTCATTTATTTTCGTGCGATCATTTCAAGCTGGTAAAGTTTAAAGGAAGAACATAAAATTCTAATTTCACGAAACAGATCGATGATGAACCAGAAATAGGCAGTATACTCATCCAGATAAAAATCTTTCGAATAATGAGTGAAAACTAAATAACTTTTAGTTACTTAGAATTAATTTATTGAAACTTATTCGTATAGATCAATTAAAGAAACGCCATGAAAAATTCGCTAGATGGTAGTGTTTTATATGTTCACATAATTTTCAAAGATTAAAAATCTTTTTTCATTTACAATCAATTTTTTTGCTTGATGGAGGTAATTAATCACTTATTTTATA
>NC_071977.1:21708042-21721868 GCF_026283585.1 Hylaeus volcanicus
TTTTTTGCTTGATGGAGGTAATTAATCACTTATTTTATATGTTCAATGTATATGTTCACATAATGACAATTTTAATGTACATAATTTTCAAAAATTAAAAATCTTTTTCATTTGCAATCAATTTGTTTCCTTGATGGAGGTAATTAATCACTTATTTTATATGTTCAAATTATATGTTCACATAATTTTCAAAAATTAAAAATCATTTTTCATTTGTAATCAATTTTTTTGCTTGATGGAGGTGATTAATCACATTCGTGAATATTCATTTAAAAATTGAGTAGATGTGATGTAAAATTCGTGATTTACTATTCGAATAGCATTTTGCCCGTCTCTGTATTAATCCATTCAACAAATAGACAAACAATCGATGCGAATGTTTGAGATAATGGTCTTATTTACTTGAGTGACATTATTGAAACGCGTCGAGATATCCGACATGAGTACAATTTCGTTGTCGATCCCCATCATGATTTTATATATTAATCTTTCGTACAGCTCCGTTCTCTTGCAGAAATCTGCATCGTTCACCTCTTTGCTGTAACACAACGACACCTGGCGGTAGGTCAGTGAACATTCATTGAATACCGTTGTTGGTATGTCTAAAAATTACTTGTCGAGCTTCGTTTCTAGAAACCACAGTCGAAGAACAACTAGTGATACACAAACAAAAATTGTAAAAAGTTGACGTTACCTTGTGACTAGTCGGAGTTGTTCTGATTGATTCCTCAAGGCTTCCAGGGGACGCCTGGCTTCTTCGGATAATTCTTTCCACTTGGAATCGACTTTTCTCAACTGTGAGAAATAATTAATCAAACATTTGTGTAGTTCCGTTGCCATATCTCTTATAGGTTATTCTTGAACAAATCTTGTGTAACGCGTTCTTCGCTACGGGAACTAGGGTGCGCTAGTGGACGTAAATATTATGAATCTAACGGAAGTGATCTATACGAATAAATATAACTTCTATTGCACGTTAACATTGTTCACTGAATTCATTTGAAATACTTAAACAATTGCGTAGTAATTCGTGGTAGAATTTTAAATAATTACATTAGCTTATCTATTCGTTATAGGATTTAGAAATAATTTATCAAATATTCGGTTCCAAATGCCATCAATAGAAGAAAGCTGTACTGTAAACGTATTGTGACGTTTCCTATTAATGAGTTCTAATTAAAATGATAGCGAATAATAAAATGTTTTACTATATACAAGAAATAATTGGCTGTCTATCTATTATTTTATGTATAATTTTTATGACTATTCCATAAATTAATAAAGATCGATACTTACCATTCTACCTCAGTCTAACGAAGCAGCAAGTTATTTCACATTCTATCAAATTTCATTCGTCAAAGAAATTTTATGTCGGTTATTTGTATTAAAAATTCAGGTCACCGAATTTTGCTACTATTATCCAGATGTAATCTCATTTGCGAGGTTTGTAAGCTTGTAAAGCTTGTAAATTCATTCATTTACTTGAATATAAAGCTTGCAAAAGCAAATTATGAAATACGAAATACAATTCGATTTATCACATTCGTGAACATTTATTTGAAAATTGAATAGGAACGTTTAATATTTATCGTTTTATCGTTCTACCTTGACCCACAATGAAATTTCTTCGATTACACAAGTATGTCATCCATGTCCTATAGAAAGAACGTTAATTTTTAAACCGTTGACGCCTTGAATCCTTCGATCTTGAACCTAAGTTTAAAATGTTCCTAGTTTAGTGTGTCCCACAAACAAAATGATAACATGACTCATGGTCGTGAAACTTTGTTCATTGACAAACATCCTTCGACGGTTACGATGGATACGAGTGTGTGTACACAAGTAAAATTCAATTTAGAAAATGTATTTTAATTAAATTGTACTACAAAGTAAAAATACATGTTTGTACTCGTTGAAATGAAACAGTTTCAGTGAACTGCCATATCATGCTCTTGGAACATTTCAACAGAGCAATTCGCGTGTCGGAAATGAAGCAATTATGTGTCAATATCCGATAGTTTTTTCGCCATAATTACTCGGAACTGGCTCAATAGGATCCTCGGAATGGCCATTACGAATCGTTCAACTGTACCAAATTAGATATCGATCACTTGTATGGAATTTCGAATTTGTATCCAATTTGAAGTACGAGCCCTCTGTTTATTCAAGTTTCCGTTCTATCACTCGTTCACGGTAAAAGAAATATACATCTACGTATTGTGCGATAATGAATTAATATTTTCAAAGTAAAAGAGACAGAGGAACTTGATATGATTTATTTATTTTATAAGGGTACATAATCTGTCTTACATCGATTATTGCACCTTTTAATGCATTTACTCTTGCATGTTAAAATTCACAGCTTTGTGTTACACTTGTTATAGCATATGACTTCCACGTAAAAATATTTTAAATATATTTTACGTGGAACTCAATTAAATAATTCACGAAACAATTATATATATAATTCGTACATTGCATGTCAGAACTGTATATCAAAATTTGAAAACGATCGTTTGATCGTTAGTTGTAGGTTTAGTATTAAGAGGAAAGATATTAGAGGAAAGATATTAGATATTAGATTATAATAGAAAAATATTTTAAAAATATTTTACATGGGACTCAATTAAATAATTCACGAAACAATTATATATATAATTCATACATTGCATGTCAGAACTGTATATAAAAATTTGAAAACGATCGTTTGATCGTTAGTTGTAGATTTAGTATTAAGAGGAAAGATATTAGATATTAGATTATAATAAAAAAATATTTTAAATATATTTTACGTGAACTCAATTAAATAATTCACGAAACAATTATATATATAATTCATATATTCCACGTAGGAACTATATATAAAAATTTAAAAACGATCATTTGATCGTTAGCAGGGCCGGCGCAAGGCAGGTTCAGCGCGTTCGCCGGAACCCGGCCCCGCGTTTTAAAAGGTCCCACGGTCTACGAAAATTACTGAATTAAAAGGCACCGATTTTAATTAACTTTTTACAGACTGATGATACCATTAACAAATACAAGACATTTCTTTAGTAGCGCTGATTAAATTGAAAGGAGTGACAAAAATCATCAAAGTATTATTATTTAATATTCATATTGTAAAAAATATATAATATGTAACAGCATTTGTAAATAAATAATTCCTCGTTGTAAAATTGAAGTGTAGTATTTGAATGTGAATCCAGGCCCCGCAAAAGGTCACGCCGTCCCTGATCGTTAGTTGTAGGTTTAGTATGAATAGGAAGGTAAGGGCACCCGCGCGAGTGTACACATCCCTGGGATTCCCTCGTGTCAGGTCGGCGTCACGGGGGGGAGTCCGGCGGGAACAGCCGAACGAACTCGACGAGATGGTGTGATGCGCACGCAGCCGACAGTATCCCTTGCGCGTTCGGTAGGGTTCGGTAACGTTCGGAGAACGTTTGGCCGGTTCGTTCGGTCGAACAGACCGCGAGAGCACAGTATACCGTTGACTGACAACCCCTTCGTGTGCGATGATGTCTCGCCGCGGCTAACCGAAACGTCCCCTTTCCCTTTCTCTTCGTTTTCTCCCCTGTCCACCTCGGTTTCGTCTACATATTAAAACAGTGCCAAGAATATCTAACGTAACGTCGAAAAGTTCGCACCTGTCGACACGTATCGACGTTTCGCGGCTCGCAGTGTGTGACACGCCGAGCCGAAGCCGCGTCTCTGTATTAGGATTTTTGTCTGACCCCTCTCGCTGTCTACCTTTCTTTCTCTTTCTCCGATCGAGGAAAACATGGATGAAGCGAACGGAAAGATGCGGAGCCAGCACGAGGACGTGGATACCGCATCCCTTGGCGCTGACATCCTGAATCCGTTCGTGCATCGTCTGGAGCTGGACACAACCTACGACAAGCTCAAGGTCAGTAGCTCTTCGAATCTCCTCGCACGCGAAAATCTCCCTCGGGATCGATGTTCACGCGTTACCCGAGTATTTAGGGGTTGTTCGAGGGCGGGGCGGATTGGGGGAGATTTAATTCGTGCGAGGAAACGTCAACGTCTCCTGTTTCGCCAGACACGCCGGTATAGACGAACTAAAATATTGTATCGCAAAAATAGATCTAATTTTTGGCGCTGCGCGACTTTCTTTTGTGACGCGGTCCGTGGACGGTTGTTTTCGCCGGCTTTCGCGAAGAGAAATATAGTTAACAGGGGTGGACAAAATTTGATGAGGGTAATAGATAACGGATTAAAATGTAACGACTTGTATTTGTGATTTTCGATAAGACCTTTAACCATCTCTTATTGAAGGTGCTGTTGAAATAGGCTTCGAGATGTTTAGAGTTCACGACACGGTTTAAATCGTAACCGTTACGGCCCTTTCGGTTAGGGCAGGTGGGCAAAATTTTTGTCTAGTTATACCATGGATATGAATCTACGTTTGTCTATGAGATATACATTTCAAGTAACAAATTAAAGATGAACAACATTTTATCCATTACTTGATGAATAAAGACTCGAATGGATAATTGAATGTTTGCAAAACCGACATCTCTTTTTTTTCTGACAATATTGAGTTATTGACAAGCACAAGATTCTATTGTATTAGCGTATCAATGCATTCGAGTAAATAAGTCGAAAATAAATCGCAATATATGGGTTCGTTTCGTCATCTACAATTTGAATAAAATTTTTCTCTGGGTAGGGCTCATCTTGGACATGACGCGGTATAGGATTTTGTAAAAAATTTGAAACAATCGCACCCAATACATTGACACGTGGTTTAAACGTCGCTTTAACGAGATTATCATTTAATTTGGCGAGGTTTTAAAAATAAGTTCTACAATAAAAGTTATATTAACAAAATTTTAGTCTCGTAGAAATGATTGAGCTGAAAGCGTTGAGGTTCACGCGACAATGTCCCATGTGGATTGTTTACAACACGCCGCGCTGCGTGACGCTCAATGTGCGTCTCAGCTTTAGCTTTCGACTTCGAGCTTATATGCAGCTTTTAAAACGCAGACTTCAAGGTTGAGCCTTAAGCTTCGATGACTCACTTGGAACAAATCTACCTGGACAATTACATAAATTGGTCACTTTTATTCGAATAATCTATGTGAATAAAAGCTAAAAGAGAAGTTATTTATACTACTTCGCAGACCATTTATACTATAATATTTCAAGCACGTGTGTACGTAGCGGGTACTTTTACCACTCATATTCGCCATCTATGGTATTCAAATAAAGAATATAGTTTCATTCGTCAGTACAGCATAAATTTTTATCAGAATAAAAGTAGATAATTTTCTAGATGATTTTTAAAAATGGTTATCAAGCTTTAAATGCAAACTTCGTAAACAGTGTTTGAACCGCTGCGGTCCTACGTCGAGCAAGGCTCGACGAAAATTACCAAAATCGCCAAATTGAACCAAAAGGGGTTAAAGTTGACCTCTGAAGCTTTATAAGTATATAACGGTGCTATTACATAAAATTTGTCAAGCTTTTCGATGGACTCGAACGAGGTCGCGTCACACGGGCGTGAAAGTGATGTTCAGACAAGCGTTGTCGCGAAAACATTATGCGTCATTGTTTCGTTCACGTTGTCAATAATTGATCGATTCTTTCAGGTCGTTAACAATTAACATCCAAATCGCGAAAATGAATCAGACAGAAAGAAGGACTTTTTTTACGTAACAATCCCGATTATGCCCTCGGTAGAAACGCATTTTTGTTTCTCTTTTCGTTTCATAACGAAACGTAATCGCTTAGGTGTAATTATGTTCGTGCCACATGAAGAAGTTATCAAAGGCAGAGTTGGAATGTTCGAAACGATGTACAGTGGGTGTAGAATGTATTCGTACACCGATCGATTTCCCAAAAAACTTTTCTGTGAAATTGTAGTTTCTCAACTTCCTTTTTTATAATCAATGATATTTTACATATTCTCGAAAGTCTCTAAGATAGATATAGATCACACAACATTTACTAGTTAATATAATTTGTGAAATTAACAAAAAAATGCGAAAAGTGGGTAAAAGTATAGAAGCAATAAGTATTTGTGCGATTCTTATGACCGAACCATTTACAGTAGAGTTTGTAACGTAAACGCATTAGTTTATTGCTCCGTACGAATTAGAAAACTTCAAATTTCCAGTAAGGTATTAGGTTGTCCCGAAAGTTTCTTTCGTTTTATTAATAATTCATATATATACACAATATTTTATGTTTTATGTTACAATACTGAATTGTGTACGATTCATTTCGCTTCATTACTGTTACAACATCAATGTCGAAGAAATTAGATTGTCTATTTATTACACTGCTACAGAAAATAATTGAATGCAACCCACGAAAGAAACTTTCGGGACAACCTAATACTTTTAAAAAAGGCTTTAATAGAGGAATGGAAAAAGATCACATTTCGAATAACTAATAATTTAGTTAATTTAATGCTTAGAAGAGTTGCAATAATTATAAAATCAAAAGGAAATCCCACGAAAGAAGTATTATATATTTGGTTGTCCCGAAAGTTTCCTTCGCGAGTTGCACTCAATTATTTTATGTGATCGTGTTTATATAAATAGACAATCTAATTTCATAGATATTCATGTTGTAACAGTAATGGAGCAAAATGAATCGTGCACAATTCAGTAATGTAACATAAAACATAAACTATTGTGCATGTATTATTGGGTTGTCTGGAAAGATTCATGCCTATTTTTAAGAAAAATTCAAAGGCATATTTGAATATTGATGGATATTTATTGAATTATATACGTACCATTTTGTTCCACAACCTTTGCACCTTTTAAGGGATGTATATATATGTTATTTGTTTTCAATCATTTCGATATATTCAGACCTGTACCGCCTACTAAAAATCGGCATGAACTTTCCAGACAGCCCAATACTTATTAATAAAGTGAAAGAAACTTTTGGGACAACCTAATACTTGTAAATTAATGTAAATTTCTTTTTTTTTTTTAATGAAGTTTTAAAAATTAAACAGTTGCGCGAATACTTATTGCTACAACATTTCTATCGATTAATTGTTTATTTCTTGTTAATTTCGCAACTTACATAAATAGCTATTTTTTTTTGTAATCCTATCTATTCTAGACATTTCCGAGAATATGTAGAATGTCATTGTTTATCAAAAATAAATTAATAAATTACAATTTTACACAGTTTTTTGTGGAAATTGATCGGTGTACGAATACTTTCTACACCTATTGTACATAAATTATTGCTCGACCGCGATAGGTTTTATCAATTCCATTGGGTTTTGCAAAACTGTTTTTAAATTATTGGTTGCCTGAAATTGTTTAGTATTCTGATATATTGTTGCATAAGAAGGGTAGAGTAGTCTTGCCGTTTTTCTTCACCGAAAAGTAAATACGGGAATACATTTGTTCTTACTGTATAGTATACCCTACATATACAATAATTGCGTATGTGTAATTAAGTGATAATATTGATGAAAAAAGAACGAGTTGATTTTTTCGAGACACTCAAGGAATAAAATACTAGTATTTTTTGTAGTAAGAATAAATAGAATTATTTCCTCCATAACGTTTTGATAAATAGTTGTCGAACACAATACAAAAGTATTAGGTGAGAACTGGAAAGTAATGTCGTTTTTGCAATTTTAAGTACTTGTTTATTACTAATCAGCTCATTGATTTTTATCAATCTGGCATTGAAAATTTTTCACACCTGATGGCAAAAGGCTGCTGATAACGAGGGCGATTACATAATTGATTAAAAATAGAAATTTATTAAAAATTTGTATTAATGTAAAACAACGGTTTGAATTTAATGTAAAAGAAACGAAATTACTTTCCAGTCTACCTAATTGATAAAATATTAATCATGGAATATCATATAGTAATACAAAAATAGTAATATAAAATTATAGTAATATAAAAATAGTATAACATAGAATACTAAAAATGCATAACACCAAGTGGGGTAGCCTGATGCTTCTTGGGAAAGAACCTATGGATTATGCGGCCCATTTACAAACCACATCAATGCCCGGTACTTACACTTTACCCGCATAACACGAAGTGGTTCGAATCTTCACCGACGAGTCGAGTATTTCAATCATTTATTCGCACACTATAATCATTGCTCGCCAAATTATTTTCATTTGTGTTGGAAAACCACCGTTTCATCAACGTTTCACCGCAACGTTCGCGAATAAATGAATAATTCTCTATTATCGCCACCAAAAGTCCTGTCACTGATCGATCAACTCCATGTTTATAAATTTAATCGCAGCCGCGGCCGAATTAATTCAAGCCAGGCAATTACCACTCGTATACCGTAACGATCTGTCGATAAAACGAAACGAACTTTTCAAACTTTCCACGTTCAACTTTCAACGGATATCGAAACGAAACGTAATAGGTTATTGACTTTCGATACTTTTCACAATCAGACACGAGAAAAGTAAACAAGTCCCGTGTGTAAATTGCTACTCGATGTACGGAAACGTCGCGGTAAGACTATCGACTAATTGCACAAAAGGAATAATACGCACCATTGAACAGAAGTCGTATTTCTATTATACCTATCTACGCAATCACCACACGCCAGCCACCACGTGGCGCGTAGGTGACTAATCAGCGATTCCACCGGTCGCGTTCATCAGCCAAAACCATTAATAGTTCGCGATGTTCGTCGTGTGCGTTTAGAGTGGAGTGGCAGACTCAAAATATTTTCTTTTCCCAACACGCGCGCACATCAATCTACAAGCGAATCGGTTCTATTGACGTCCGTGCTGTGGCATAATTTAACGCGCGAATCGAAATGTACCTTTTTAATGGAGACTCAAAGACACGTTGCACGCGTTACGTTGACGCGCGTATCGTTTAGTCTTGTTACGATATCGTTTCCACGTTTATTCGAATCGAAGATCGAAAAATGGTGCAGTTCTTTGTCGTTAGATAGAATTAGTTTTGTGAACCACAATGTCAGAATATTACAAAATACAAGTATCAAGTAAATTGTTAATGTCATACAATTGCTAAAATTATACAATATTCAAATAAGTTTTAATATTTGTAATGACTAGACTGCGGATGTTTACGCAAAATAAAATCTTAGCGAATGTGCCTACAAAAATTCAACCTAAACAGGAATTTATTTTATTCTGCACATGTTATAACATGACCTTTTTTTTAATCTTTTTTATATTCTTGCATATTGTTTGCATTTTGTAGATTCTTGCACATTCAAATTTTCTATAAATGTACAAAGATCCGCAGTCTAGTAATGACATATTTGTTTGAATCTCATTTGACAATGAACAATCGAAAACAAAGTTGGTAATCTTTTTAGTAGGTAGAGCAAAAATTATTCCTAACAAGAAAAATTGCCTAGTTTACTTTCGATTTTCTAACAATACCATGAAAATTCATATTGTAGTATTATATAGTTAATATTTAATAAATATATTGATACGCGAAGCCTGGTATTGTAAGATTTTGTAATTAGCCTGTAAGAATCGATCAATACCAATTCGAAATGAAGAGTGAAACAAGAAACGTTAAATAGTAAGCCTAGAATCTGATTCGAAAGTTACTACGTGTACGCGCATGTTGCAAGAAACTCCTTGCACTTTATGTTAGAAGGAGATGTAAAAATTGGCAATCGTATGTCGTTCAATTGATATTATCGTACCGCAAAAATTTGTATGAAAACATTTCGCATGCGCCAGTATAATATTTCGTTATTCGTAACGCAATGAACTCACTAAACATAGTCTTGTTAGAAACCGTAGCTGGTAACCTAGTGGACTATACTTTCTATCGGCTGATTTAGGTAAATGTGTTTTTAATTTGCTTCCGGGTCCACTCAGATATAGGATGATTTGCACTTTACGTTTATGATGGGCTACAACGTAATTGATTGCTTCGAGTTTCTGAATTCTATTTAAAAAATATTTCCCTGTGTCATTTAATAAACTATGACCAACAGTTATGAGTTTCTTGTGTTCCTCGAAACGCCATTAGGGTGAACCTTATGATCTTACTTTATAAGCTTAGAAAATTAAATGGACGCTTGAAAAATGACATGACTACTGTTGCAGTTTTGGAATTCACAAACAAACATAAAGCAAGAATTTTAGTAATAATATATCGTTGTCAGAATATTTCTTGCAGTGTTATTTAATCATAATCAAAAGGATGAGTTACAGTGTGTACAGAATTAATTTGGGTTAACGTTTAAGAAAAATTACTGTCTAGAAATATTATATATAATCGTTATTCCATTATATAAGAATATTGCACACATGAAACTTTCTATCATTAAATTTCAATCATCGCTGATGCCATTTATTACTTCACGTTCCGTTATTTCACACTTAATAATGTTATTGCGGTATCAAACAATGTAAGGAATGGCATAAAAACAAAATTTCCTAGAAGCTTCGTGTAAACAGTGGAGAGAAATTTTTTCTCGAGGGATTTATAATACCGATGGTTGTATAATCTCTTCGAAAGCAATTTCGAAACTTCCTCATGATCTCGAAATATCTACTCGCGTATGCTGTCGAAACGTTGCGAAAGAAAATACGTTTGTAATTGTTCTGGAAAGTCTAAGAAAAGGTTTTTGTTCGTACGTTATCAATGACACACGTTATCAATGCCGCATTAAGACTATAATGTATGTATTGCAATTTTGTGTATACTACAATATAATTATACTGCGGATGCTTATGTGTCTGTGTCAAGTGAAATTGTGGGAAAATGTAAGATGATGGGCATGAATTCAAAAATATTTAAAATATCAAAAATAGAATACTTAGAAAATAAGATATACTTTTATTTAAATTTCAATTCTTCATCTGACCTTGTCAAAATATGAGTTTGCATAAACGTCACAGTAAAATTATGATATTATATTAAAATTCCTAGGAAAAATCGGTTCGCCAAATCAATGTACATCTCCAAAAGGAAAGTTTACAATAGGTTCGGTGGATGTTGAATTCTCATCTGTAACAGTAACGTAATTATCCTTTCGGTCGCCCAGCTGTGCTTTTGAATAAGAATTTCTCCATTTAAAATGAACTGAGCGCGTACTGGATTTACAGCAACTTCGAGTACAGCGGCGTAAAGGAATTAAAAAAGTAATCGGTCGTTGGCCAGGTGATACGAATTTTAGTAAATTATACGTTTCCACGGATACGGTGTGACCTTTCGTTGGTCTTCGTGTGTCCATTGCAGCAGTGTTATGTAAGAGGAACCTGATAGTAACGTAAGAAAAGATGAAGTTACAATAGAAACCTGTTTCGTCAGTCTGATATCACAACGATCAATGTCTATCTCTGATAAGAATATAAATTTGAAATTACAAGAGCTGAAATATAAAGTTTACTTTGCTCAAAGTTTATGAATAATACTTAGTATTAATTGGTGATTATTATCGTTGAGGAAATTCGTCTTTTATGTGAACATCTTATAAACGAGATTTTTATATAATTAGAGTTCTAAAGGAAATTAATATGTACCACAAGATATAACAGAATAGAAATAGAACAGGTGACAGGACCTAGTCGTCGCAAATGACCCCCCCAAAAAAAAAAGATTTTTATACGATAGCGATCACTAGACTGCGGATGTTTATACAAAATAAAATCTTCGCGAACGTGCCTACAAAAATTGAAACTAAATATAAATTTCTTTTATTCCGCAAATATTATAATATACACTTTACTTTCAATCTTTTTTATATTCTTGCATATTTTTTGCATTTTGTAATTTCTTGCAGATTCAAATTTTCTATAAATATATAAAGATCCGCAGTCTAGTGATCACATTACTTCAATTACTAATGAAAGGCCATCGGTAAAATAAAAAAAATAGATTCTTGTCGTCTCTGTACGAGGAAAATAATTATATTTTTATGCTTTTGTTAGATTTTTAATTAGAAAGCACGGTGTAGCTTAAATAAAGGGTTTTCCAAAAGGGGCTTCAAGATTTCGTTTTTTAATAAAATACAAATGAGAAATAACGTTACATGGTCATACAATGCTACGCATATTTTTATGGTCACTTAAACTTTGATCACTACTATCCACAAAATTTCAAAGGAATCGAACCAGTTTTATGAGATCTATACATGTTTCAAGAAAATTTGGGTTGACACACATTTTCACGTTCACTTCGTCAAATGAATATTATTTAGATCAAAACACATTTCTTATTAAAAACGATTACCATATAACACCAAAGGTTAGTGATTAGTAAACTGCGGATGTTTATGCAGTTATAGGAAATTTGAATGTGCAAGAATCTACAAAATGCAAACAATATGCAAGAATATAAAAAAGATTAAAAGAAAGGTCATGTTATAACATGTGCAGAATAAAATAAATTCCTGTTTAGGTTGAATTTTTGTAGGCACGTTCGCTAAGATTTTATTTTGCGTAAACATCCGCAGTCTAGTCATTACTAATATTAAAACTTATTTGAATATTGTATGATTTTAGCAATTGTATGACATTAACAATTTACTTGGTACTTGTATTTTAGAATATTCTCACGTTGTGGTTCACAAATCTAATTCTCTCTAACGACAAAGCACTGCACTATTTTTCGATCTTCAATTCGAATAAACGTGAAAACGATATAAGATAAATAAATTCCTGTTTAGATTGAATTTTTGTAGGCACGTTCGCAAAGATTTTATTTTGCATAAACATCCGCAGTTTAGTGATTAGTAATACCTTCATTATTTTTTAACACAATTTTCATTCGTTTCAATATTAAGTAAATTAACTTGTTCAAACTATAAAATTGTAATTATAATTCTTACTAATTAAGTAAGAAAAATGATGTCGTTTAAATGTTTACTACAGATGTATTTTATTATAAAAAGAGCCACCTTTGGATAATATTCTACGCATGCACGAATGTTTGAAAAATCATGTACCAAGCAAAATGGAGATGGTGTGACGATTACAGCAATACGAAACGAGAAGGTAACACGTATCCAAGCAATATTGAATTTCGAAGCCTCAAACTATCGTTTCGTTTAGTAAGAAAATCTCTTTAACTATTACGAGAGAATCTCGCGATGGCATGTTGCATCGTATTCGTGGTACACCTCTGGTATTTACAGTTACTTCCACTGAGCAGCTTCTTTTTGTAAAAGTCTGCGCACACGGATTACCTGTCACGTGGTACAACGAATTATTATTTACTCTTGGCTGGGTAGAACATCTCTCAAGACTCGTTAACAGGGGATATGTATCTGATCGTATTAGATTCCGTTTGCATTGCAATCAACGGAGCTCTGAATCGCTGCACAGCGAAGACAGTTAATATTGAGGTAATATTGACATTCGCACGGAATTACGTTCATAAAGGAAGCTTACTCTAATTAATATCGAAACGAGAAGTATTTGAAATTCGAAAAAAGTGCGAAGAGAATATTCATGGCTAGGTGTAAAAGCAATTATTTACGTATGATAATCGGTTAAATATTTGGTAACGCGTGAATGTACGTCGCTTGAAGTTCCGATAGTATTGATTAAAAACAGTAAAAATTCCATAAAGTGAATATTTCAAATTTAATAGGGTAAATTTATTAGGTTGAATTACTGCATACAGATGTAAGTGCTCTTCGAACCATTTGTCTTTCTCCTTTTTTTCGTAAATGCAATAATAACGGAGTTATGACTTGAAACAATTGCGTGGACCACCCTGTATGCATATAAATGGATAATAATAATAAATTCCAAATAACAGATCGGCTGTGTATTAAACCAATGAATTGTATTAATATAATGGATACTAATATAATAAATTCCACAGATTGACTGAGTATTAAAT
>NC_071977.1:21721878-21736615 GCF_026283585.1 Hylaeus volcanicus
TGGATACTAATATAATAAATTCCACAGATTGACTGAGTATTAAATTATACAATTTTGTTAATAATATATGCAGTATTTAAATTGCTTTGTCGTAACTATGATAAAAATTAACGAATTGTTAAATTAAATTAGCCATTTAGTTAAATATGAAGATTGCTGGTGTCTGTATGTTGTATGTCCTCAAATACCTATTTGGTTTGCAAAGAGTGCTCTCGCCTCATTTCGGAAAAAACAATGTGCGACGTGAAACGGTTGAAAAAACAATTCTCGCCAATTTTCACTGGGGGAAGAGTAAGTTTTTGCCTTCACGAAATGTGGGTCATAAGTGCTCCTAGAAACGTATACTCCGCATCACTAAAACAGGACCAAACAACACCTAGTAATCAAGTATACTTTCAACTAAAATAAACAAATCCTATATATTCCACACTCATGCGTGTTTTAATAATAAAAAAAAGAAAATAATAAAATCCAAAGCCCCATCAGAAATTCCTTTATATATATTACAAGTTTACAAAAAAAAAAAATGTACATTCAATGCCAAGATTCTTTTCTTATGTATCTTGGTCTACTAAACTCGAAAATCGCAAGAAAAAATTTTTCTATGGATAGATTTTTTTTATATGAATTCTTGAATTCTTTTTCGATTTTTTTCTGACATACGTTCACATCTTAGGCCATATCTCGAGTTGGAAACGTCCGATTGAGTCGCGCAAGACGTCATTTTAAAGATAATCGAATGTCCAACAATTGCTTTTAACATTATTTTCCAATCGGTTCAATAGTTTAAGTGTTACGAGCCAATATATATGAGAAACTTTGATTTTTTCGGTTAAAATAGACCACGAATATTTCTTCCATCGCCCTGGAAAAATAGAAATTGTCAAATTATGTCCAATTTCTTATTGTTTACGTATAGATCGCACTTTTACGAAGAAAACAAGCTTTTGTTAAAGAAAATCTATGGATAAATACCGGAGTTAGGAACAATTTAGTAAAGGTACAAAAATTCCAATTTTACTCTGTTTTTGTACTTTTCTTCTATTTATATAGGAAACATTCATTTAATTAATTTCGATTAGAAATCATTTCGGCCTTTGCTTTGTCTTCTGTTATTCGTTGGGTTTGCTTCTGTGATGAGGAACCAAATGTAGTCTCCCAACATTCTTTCATTCCAATATCCTCGATAGCGCTGCTCAAAATGTTTTCTTGCGATTTTCGAGTTTAGTAGGCGAAAATACATAAGAAAAAAATTGTGGCATTGAATGTACATTTTGGCTGCGAACTAGTGTATTTATTAACAGTAAGCAGCTCTTCCTGTTGTAATCGATCGCGAAGAATGATCTCATATCTTGCTTACACGTGTGTACTTGATACACGATATGTGGGATACTTGATTCGCGAATATTTAAAAATTCTCACGTTTAAGTAACGTGTGCCTCGCTCTCCTTCCTAATCCTGAAGAGCCTTGACATAGTTTCTGACCGCCAGCCCGAGTAGCTTGAAGTTCATTAATTCACGCCATAATGTCGTACGCGTGACATGAAATTCGTGATTCGTTGATTCTACGTGTTTTTTTTTCCTCGTGCGACGCGTACAACACGTGCCATTGACGGTGCTCAATGAACGACCGTAGATTTAATAGATATCCTGCACGGCATTGAGAAGTTCATTGTAAGTTCGCGAACGAAAAGTTACGTACGTCGTTGCCCATTCTTCTGGAATACTAATCGCGGCTCTAACGAGAACATCACGCGACCACTCGTCGGCTATCAATTTCATCCAAACGCTTTGCAATGTTTTGGCGACCGTGAATGAACTTGTCTAGCCGCTCGACCTTGCAACCGTTTGAACGTGTCGCGTTTTTTAAGGATAAATCCTGAAAAGCTAATAAATTATTTGGGATGAAAAGGGTTGTATTGAAGGTAATTTTGGAAGGTTATTATTCGATAACATCTTGCTAAGTATTATTGTAAGAGAAAAAGAAATTATATAATGAGGAGACTGCGGATCTTTATGCAAAATAAAATCTTGGCGACCGTGCCTACACAAATTTAAATTGGAAAATAGAAAGTATGAAATTAGATTTACAATTGTTCTTGAACAAACACCTTTTTTTTTTATGAATGATATTAACCACTGATACTTGTATCTTTGTGTAAATAAGACTGTTGCTGGGTAGAAGAGGTAAATAATTTACTAACAAAGTTATTTTTCTCTTCTAGGTAGAACATTTCTAAATACAAAATATATAGTCATAGAAGAATATATACTGCGGATCTTTATGCAAAAAATAAAATCTTGGCGACCGTGCCTACACTTTAAATTCCTAAATAGGAATTTATTTTAGTCTGCAAATATTATAACATGAACTTTACTTTCAATCTTTTTTATATTTTTATATATTGTTTGCATTTTGTAGGTTCTTGCACATTCAAATTTCCTATAAATGCATAAACATCCGCAGTCTAGTAACGACATATTTGTTTGAATGTCATTTGACAATGAACAATCGAAAACAAAGTTGCTAATCTCTTTAGTAGGCAAAAATTATTCCTAACAAGAAAAATTGCCTAGGTTCACTTTCGATTTTCTAACAATATCATGAAAATTCATATTGTAGTATTATATAGTGAATATTTAATAAATATATTGATATGCGAAGCATGACCTTGTGATTATCCTGTAAGAATCGATCAATACCAATTCGAAATGAAAAGTGAAACAAGAAACGTTAAATATTAAGCCTTTCAATCTTTACTTCCAATCTTTTTTATATTTTTATATATTGTTTGCATTTTGTAGGTTCTTGCACATTCAAATTTCCTATAAATGCATAAACATCCGTGGTCCAATTATTGATGAATAATACATTTTCTTAAACAGTTTTATTTTTCCTCGTATGACAGAAATCATATAATGAGAAATGGTTGAATAACACATGTTTATAAAGAGTTTAATTTTTACTCGTGTGAATATTCAAGATTAATTTATCAGAGAAGTCTCTCAGAAAGGAAATCAATCATCTCTTGGAAATAAAACTACAGAATATTGGTGTTAGAAAGTTCTTGAAAGAGTGAAATTGAAAAATTTATAAAAGGTGATCAGGTTTTACAAACATCGGTTAACTTGACTTGTGAAAACATCAAGCACGAGTAAATGACTCGTTGGAAATGTACTCGATGCTATTACGAAAAGAATTTTTTATCGCTGCTATTTATTTCAGTTTTCGGAATACATTAAGCGCAGCCGCGAGCAAGGTGGTATCGATTACCGGTACATTATTTGCATTTGGTTAATGATGTGCATTGTATCATGTGACGTTTTATTTCGACTTGTATTGAAACTTTAAAAAAACTTATCGAAACAACGGAAACAAGTTTTTTATTACATTGTAGACAGGAAGATATATGCTCAAAGTTGTAAAGATAATTGCAAAGCACGCGAGTGTGGGCAAATACATTAAAAAAGAAGCTTCCCAAAATGATTTACTCTTGTTGAACACATACACAGTATATACAGAAAAATTTAGAGAAATAAAATATTTCATATCCATTTTTATTATGTTAAATGTAGTTGATAGTAGAATCTCTAAAACTGGCAAAATAAAACATACTTACGAACATTCAAAATAATATATTAAGAATAGAAGCATGAAAATCATGAATTCATTTTATTCGAACTTAGTCATTAGGTGTAAAGATAATTGCAAAGCACGCGAGTGTGGGCAAAAACATTAAAAAAGAAGCTTCACAAAATGATTCACTCTTGTTGAAGACATACACTGTATATACAGAAAAATTTAGAGAAATAAAATATTTCATATCCATTTTTATTATGTTAAATTTATTTGATAGTAGAATCTCTAAAACTGGCAAAATAAAACATATTTACGAATATTCAAAATAATATATTAAAAATAGAAGTATGATAATCATGAATTTATTTTATTCGAACTTAGTCATTGATACGAAATTTTGCATAATAAAATGAAATTTGTAATATGCGTCACAGATAATTCGAGTATCAATTATGAACGTACGTTTGCAAGTATCGCTCTTTAATGGACATGAATAAATTCCTCATAATTGCAAAATAATTGGATCGTTACTATATAGATACGAAACTCTATTTAAATTTTTACTTGTTCGAAACAGCGTAAAATTTTGACAACCACAATTGATGTTCTACGAAACATAAACCAAGATACGCTGTAACTGGAAAAACGAGGACGCTGCAGAAAGTTCAGTGAGACTTCGAATGATTTACTACGTAGTAACAAAATAACAAGGTAGTTTCTAAAACATCGTGGTTTCATACTTCGTACATAAGAAGTTGCAGTTTGAACATTGCTTAGACTGGATTATGGATTTGATCATGTTTGCAATATTTATAATTAAGAGATCCAAGCGTTCGGTAAGAAAATATTTTTAATTTTCCATTTATTTCATTTAATAAATTCTCCAATCTTAAAATCTAAAATAAATCTAAAATAAAAATCTAAAATCTAAAATCCATCTAAAGAGGTATACAAACGTATTACTCGAATTTCCATAATTTTGTCTTGCATGTCACATCGTTTGCAACATATCAAAGAAATTCCTATAAATAATTCTTTTTATATTCAACGAATCAAGATCGATAAAAACACCTGAATATCGAATGAACTAAAGCAAACAATTTCATACTTCGTACTTAAGAAGTTGCGTAGTTTGGACATTGCTTAGACTGGATTATGGATTTGATCATGTTTGCAATATTTATAATTAAGAGATCCAAGCGTTCAGTAAGAAAATATTTTTAATTTTCCATTTATTTCGTTTAATAAATTCTCCATTCTTAAATTCTAAAATAAAAGAGATATACAAACGTATTACTCGAATTTCCATAATTTTGTCTTGCATGTCACATCGTTTGCAACATATCAAAGAAATTCCTATAAATAATTCTTTTTATATACAACGAATCAAGATCGATAAAAACACCTGAATATCGGATAAACCGAAACAAACATGACCCAAATTCGTTATTCGTAAAATTTCTCGTATTTTAGGAACTATCCTATTCTAAGAAGAAGCCATTATCTCAAGGGGAACGCACCGCGCATTATCTCCAATTGTTAGTCGTTCACTTTCTCCAATAAAACCGACTTTTACCATGCACATTGTCAGCGAGAGAAATAGCAAAGCGTACGTTCTAAGAGCGGTATCTTCAAATGAGAAAGCTTGGCAGTTTTAGATCTTTTTAACGATCTTCCCAAGTATCCACTCTGGGCGTTGAGATTCACTGTTTCTGCACGGGAAGTGTTGCCTTGTAAAGGGAACGAGCGTTCTTTCGTCGAACCAGTCGGTTTTTGCGTCGAAAACTACCAAGGGAGCAAATTCGGGTCGATGAAGCATCGATCGCCGGAACAATTTCCCCATTGTGACTTTGGTTTTTCAATTTTCCCGCGTGCACGTACATACCGACAATAGAATGCGAATAAAAGAAAGTGGAATATAGAAGACCATGGCAGGCTACTTTCAAGTGACCTACATGGAATCATTTTTAAGGCGATATCTTCTAAAACAGTTATTCGCCAATGTTGCGGATGAGAATCGTAACAATTTTAAATGAATAACCACTAGTCTCGAAGTGAAAGTCTCTCGCATCTATTTTTCTTTAAATTTCCTTTTGCATTTGAAAAATGCTCGATCACATTTAATTATTTCTTTTCTCAACATACTTCTTATCGAGCTATACCATGATGCTTTCAAGAGTTGTTTACTTCTTTAAGAAATGTATCGATTCTTTTTCTTATTGCTTCTGTTATTATAATTCATACTAAATAATTATTATTGCGTGCTTTATACATATTTACAACCGTATTATCAATATCCAACTGCACATCTAGAGCTGTAAATACTTAATTATATCTTTCTTTCAACAGAAAATACAAGTCTATTTTGTTCCTTTATTTCTATTTTAGACAGACCTTCTAACTTCTTTTAAAAGTGTATCAATTTTTTCCTTTTCGTTCCTTTCATTATAATTGATACACAAAAATTCTTTTTCACCAGTATTATCGGCCTTTAACTGCACATCTAAAAATGTGAATATCCTAAACTATTAGGTGTTATCCAAATTCGCTACTACTAATAAATAATAATAATAACATCAAGTCAAAACAAATATGGATTCTCTATCCATGAAACTAAAGTATGCTATAAATAATTCTTTTCATTTGCAAACTTTTTGGTACATGATTCTAGAAATTAGGACCAGCTATGTTTAAATAATTCCTAAGTAAGAAGGACTGGTACTTTATTTTGATAATATGATTTTTATTTATGCAACGATGAAAGTATAATTTCGCATGCTTTTGCACTCGTCTCTTCAAATTAAAATACAGTGGGTGTAGAATGTATTCGAACACCGATCAATTTCCCAAAAAACTTTTCTGTGAAATTGTAGTTTATTAACTTCCTTTTTTATAATCAATGATATTTTACATATTCTCGAAAGTCTCTAAGGATAGATATAGATCACACAACATTTACTAGTTAATATAATTTGTGAAATTAACAAAAAAATGCGAAAAGTGGGTAAAAGTATAGAAGCAAAAAGTATTTGTACGATTCTTATGACGAACCATTTACAGTAGAGTTTGTAACGTAAACACATTAATTTATTGCTCCGTACCAATTAGAAAACATCAAATTTCCAGTAAAGTATTAGGTTGTCCCGAAAGTTTCTTTCGTTGTATTAATAATTAATATATACACAATATTTTATGTTTTATGTTACATTACTGAATTGTGCACGATTCATTTCGCTTCATTGCTGTTACAGCATCAATGTCTAAGAAATTAGATTGTCTATTTATATAAACACTGCCACAGAAAATAATTGAATGCAACCCACGAAAGAAACTTTCGGGACAACCTAATACTTTTAACAATGGCTCTAATAGAGGAATGGAAAAAGATCCCACTTCGAATAACTAATAATTTAGTTAATTCAATGCTTAGAAGAGTTGCAATAATTATAAAATCAAAAGGAAATCCCACGAAGGAAGTATGTAAAGTAAGTAATGTAAATTTCTTTTTTTTTTTTTTAATCAAGTGTTAAAAATTAAACAGTTGTGCGAATACTTATTGCTTAAATATTTCTATCGATTAATTGTTTTTTTTATTTGTTAATTTCGCAACTTACATAAATAGCTATCTTTTTATGCTCTATCTATTCTAGAGATTTCCGAGATATATAGAATGTCATTGTTTGTAAAAAATAACTAATAAAAAAATAAATAATTTTACATAGTTTTTTTGGAAATTGATCGATGTACGAATACTTTCTACACCCACTGTATGTACAAATTCCTATCACGTCATTCGGTATATCTCGTAATTTTCGCGCAAATCAGATTAATAAGCTCTTATTTATTTAATTCGCGAAGGAATTTGCATTTACGGGAACGTCGTAGAAAAACGGCAATTTCATGAATATATTATTGAGAGATGAAAATATTTTTCGTGGAAGAAACGGCCGTGACCATTGAAAGGATTACTCGGTCGTGGCCTCGATCTTGAAAGTTATGTAAATACGCGCGCGCGTACCTGGATGGCGTACACGGAACAAAATGGAGTTAACAGGTGATGAGGCCTAACGGAACGAATGAACGGTACTCGTTTCTCCTTTTTTTCCTACTTCCTTCTCGTTCTTCTATCTTTCCGCGCCTCGTGTTTCCTCTCCTCTTCTACTATCAGCATCCTAATTTCTCACCATTCCCGTAACCTTGGCCGACTAAAGAAAAAAGCAGTTCCTGTTGTGAATAAGAGAAAGGTGGTCCCGGCTCGTTCAATGAACCCGTGGCAATGTGTCGCGCCGAAAGTTTTTATGAAGAATTTTCCAAATCGAGCTTTAGTATTCTCTTTTTTTTAATATAAAAATACACATGCCATTTAAACAATCTAACGAACACTTTGCAACTTTTTCGGAGGACAAAAGGCAATGTGTAACATTTTGTATATTAAAAATAAAAATATTCCAAGTTTCAAATGTAAAGAATTTTCCAAATCGAGCTTTAGTATTTTTCTTTCTTAATATAAAAATACACATGGCATTTAAACAATTTAGTGGACCCTTTGCAACTTTTTCGGAGGACAAAAGGCAATGTGTAACATTTTGTATATTACAAATAAAAATATAAGAAGTTCCATGTATGAAGAATTTTTCAATCTTAGATTCAGAATTTTATTGTGCAATAAAACACAAATGGAATATATCTGATTTTTATACAAATTTCTATACCGATTTTTAAGTAATTAAACGTGAAGTGTTTAAACGTTTAAATGTCCACTGCGACTATGTTAACAAGGTGTGTTTTTGGTATTAAAAAATAAAAAAAAGTCTTGAAGCTCCATTTAGAAAATATTTTGTGTAATTTATGACATATTTGAATGAATATCACAAGTAGAGCATAGTTGGTTAATTACCCTTGAATCATTTGTAAGTGTTTCTTCAGTGGTTATGGTGAATACTTACAATTAGATGCAGTAACTGTAGTGTAAGAAACGTGATACTTACTCACTTCTAGAATTCTTCATTTTATGTGTACTTCTTCACGTTGACCTATTTCCACATTTTGGTACATATTGACTGATTTTAGAAACTAGGACCGGTTACGGATCTTTTATGAGTAGGGAACAGTTGAATTTCGACAATGAGGACTTTGAATATAATCAAATTGTGAAATAGTCAAGTGATTAAAAACAAAAAGAAAATTTAACTCTGCATAAACTCTGGCTTCGTACATGCAATCTGCCATAAGCTTTAGAATTTTTGTTAAAAATGTAGCAAAAAATGTAATACAAATTTGTTCTTTTCTGCGTTTTTAATTATTTTACTATTTCACAACATGAAACGTTGACTATGTCTACGTGGAAGCTAAAATTTCTATTAAGAAACAGTACAACTTAAACTCATCGAATAAAATTCCTAAATTAGAATCATGCAAAAAATGTTACTCCAAGTCATACGTTCCTGAAGAGAACCTAAAAACAGAAGTCGAAACGATGGGGAAAAGCTGAAATAAATATGTAGAATACTATAGAATATATAGATTAATGAAAGTTTAAAAAATAGTTAAAGCCACGTATCAACAATTCCCAGTTCAGAAGTAAAATTTGATTAAAGAGAATACCAAATATTTTGTTGTGACAAATGAAGTTCGCTTAACTAAAACAATGAAATAAAAATCCAATAAACTGAATTTTACTTTACATTTTCTGAAACATTGAACTATTTATTCATATTTCACTTACAAAGTGGGATATTCTATATTTGAATGCGAACGCTTCAAAAATATAAACTGGAAAAGTTTCATGTTGACATTAATACTATGCAAAGTAATGCGTTCTTTTAATATTTCTAAATTCAAAGATATGATGCCTTCTGGTTCATAAATATTTATTTCGTTGGTCAATGACCGAAATCCTCCCTCAACTGGTATTCTATCTGGCGAATGCATTAATTTATATACATATATTCACGTAAAATATGCAATATTCGAGAACGTAAAAATGTTCTCTTGCCAGTCAGGTGTTTGAAAGTGTTGCGTAATTGATTTCTTAGGGAACGAAAATTGAAATTAATATAAATATCTCCAGGAATCTCGAGCACACGAACCGAACGAGACGACTTTCTCATTGTTAGCAAAGCCTATTATGATATGTTGCAAAATGATTGAATGTGGCGCGGTTAACAAGCACAGTCTAGAAAGCAAGAGCATTTGGGACGCAAATCTATTAAGAACTGAATGAAATGTATTTACAAAACACATTGTTTGCCCAGCACACGTAATTACGGTCACCAGCGTCACGTAATCTAGCGCGATGAATAGAATCTTAACACGAAGATCGAGTTGTTGAATGCGAACGTGGAATGCGAAATAACTCTTAAACTGTTATATTTGCAATAGTCGTAACTTGACACTTTTGTATGCGGAATGACGCGAAGAGTTAATTTATGTTTCAAAAATGCGTGATTCCATTTAGAGAACAAACCTAATTTGCGTTTCATCAAAACAATTAGGTCATCGACAGATAATATTCATTATGGGATGCAACTTTTCCTTTTATTCAATATTTTCTGCGTTCAAAAATTAAATACACATTTTCATAGTTTTTAGAATCACTCTGTACATACACTACTGTTTAATAGTGACACTGTGGACATCTCGAAGTTAATAAAATACTAAACTTTCTGTGCGTATCAACATTAAAAGTGATAATTCAATTACTTTCTCAAGCTGCACGTAATAAATGAATTTGTATAAGTATTTGAAAATGGGAGTTTTCGAATCGTAACAAAGACTATAAATTGAATTTTTCTAAAAAGACTGAAGTAGACGAATTTTAGATAAAAAATGTGTGTTTTAGATAATAGTGTCCATTAATGACACTGATAAAATGAAATTAGTGTGTTTGAAAGAAATGTTTAGTATATAATGTAGCGACAATTCGAGTCCTTGGTAAAGTGTATATAGATAAACAGAAAAAGGGGGTTAAGGAAAATTTAGGTGAACAATTAGAGCAGAAGGTTTATCGTCCTCGGCTCTTCTGAAAGAAATCGATGCCCATCGACTGTCGCACAAAATAAACTCCTATCCCGAACACTAACGTTCATTGTCCATGAAGAACTCTACGGATCTTGCTGATCAAGGCGTTCGCTGGTCTTATCACAAAAACTAGTCTGTGCACTTAAATCACCGTTAGCAAAAGGGGAGATTCGAAGCATCTTCAATAGCATTGACATAAAGTAGCCATGAACAATTTACTTGTACTTCCGTTTAAAAATATCTTTAGTCTATAATACATTATACACTTGTATTTAAAAATATATTTAGTCTATAATACATTATATACTTGGGTTTAAAAATATGTTTGGTCTATAATACACTATACGCTTGTGTTTAAAAACTGATTTGACCCGAATGTCGTCTTCAAGCCAGAACAAATTAGAACGTTTTTGATCATAAATGTTACTACATGTAGTGTTCTATATTTTCATGGACTATATTTCATTAGTGTCGTAGATATTACTGAAGGTGGTTAACAAATTATCTGGAAACTTTCTAATTCGTTTTCACGTAAAGGCTATATGTAGACACAAATATATGTGTATTTAGTAGTACATAATTTACTATTCGTATTAAAATGATGCATAAATAAATACGTGGATATCCATCGGAATCTCAGATTTGGGCAAATATTTTTTTTAAATAGAAATAAGAAGTAATTATTTGAAATTCAATGTTTTATTCGCGTAATATAAACGATTCATTCGGAATAATTTAAAAAATTATCAAAGAATAATTTATTGATTATTACAAAGCAAAAATTATCTTAATAATGATCAGGTTTAGATAAACGACTGAAGTTATAAATCAAGTTTTATGTGTATTATTTAATTCTATAAGAATATTCGCCATTCTATAACTATCGGGAAAATGATATATTTGCATGCATTACGAAGAGTTCAGGAATTGTTTGCTGATTATCTTGTGCTGATTAGGTGATAAGGTATACGATATACCTTACATTTGCAATAGTATCGATACTTTGTGTGTTTATGGTGCAAACGTCGATCAATATTTACGTTGAAATTGTTAGTATCTGGCGATCTGATCCGTGTATTTAATCTCATCATGACCATGTATGTTGGTATCTATTTAATTAATTTTCGTCGATGTGTATCGCATATGTCACGCCACGTCACTGGATACCGCCCTCGGAATTCATTAATGCTTCTCCATTTACAAGTTATGGAATGTCATTCAAGCAAACAATTTCATGTACAAACAGAGCTCAATATTTATATTTAAAAAATTGTATATACATAGCACATATTTGATGCATGTCTATATATTAATTATACAATAATGTCTATAAGCATCCTTTTGATTTAATAATTAACTGAATATATATTTTAGACCCCAATTTTGTTCTCAATCACATCTTCGATGCTTGAAAAAATATAATTGCATCTGTGTCTGTACATTAAATTCAATAAATCGAATTACATTTATAGATTCTGAAAACATTTTTAAAACGAAGACTCGCAACATAAAGTAAATAATAGCTTGTTTGGGACTCGAAAATCATCATTCTTTAAATTGCATGGATACAAACTAGTGTAAGAAGAAGAGACACATATATTTCCAAAGAAAATACATTAGTAATTTTGAATTTCACTTCTACCCTTTCGAGTAGCGTTTATTTTAATCACATTTTCTGATTCGAGATACAAACAAACAGTAATCATTGAGCTATGTGAACCTGGCACCCGACTTTTCAAAAATTAATTTTTTTTTATAGAAAATAATAATATTTCGTTCGTACTTGATTATACTACTAGTAGTTTCGTTTGTACCTTCATCAATTAATAATTAAAAAAAATTAAAAAAATAGTCAGCACCCGACATTGAGATTTTTGAAATCTGTTTTTCTATTTACTCTTTTTATTCTTTAGAATCGTTTGTACTCGTTTGTACCGCTTTTTGTTTCGTTTGTACCTCAATATTTTAAATTTTACAAGGAATTGTTGATACGGTTGAATTACAAAAGTTAAACTATTGAGGTAGAAACGAAACGAAAAGCGATGCAAACTGGTAAAATCGATTCTAAAGAATAGAGAGAAAACAGATTTCAAAAATCTCATTGTCGAGTGCTGACCATTTATTGAATTTTTTTTAAGTATTAATAAATGAAGGTACAAACGAAATATTAGGGGGACCAGAAACTAATGACGTTTCTGCGAATGCAAATACTTGTTTATTATTTACCAGCTCACCGTGTACCAATCAATTTTGATCGATCAGGTATTGAAAATTTGCGCACTAGATGGCAGAAGGTTATTGATAACGAGGACAATTACATAATTGATTAAAAATAAAAACATATTATACATTTATTTGTTTGAATTTAATGTAAAAGAAACGACATTACTTTCCAGTCTACCTAATTGATAAAATATTAATTTTTTGATAATGAAATTCAAAAAATTTAATTTAATTTTTTGAATCTTCTTTAATTATTAATTGATGAAGGTGCAAACGAAACTATTGGTGGTACAATCAAGTACAAACGAAATACTATCATTTTCTATAAAAGAAATTAATTTTTGAAAAGTCGGGTGCCAGGTTCGCATAGATTAATCAATGCCCTCGAACAGAAAGTCGACTACGTTTACCGCGAACATAGTCAAGTTTCCCGCAAAGCTGAGAAAACCAGTGATTTTTAAACAACTTTCTGCTTGTCATGTCTCTCCTTTTACTGCTTCATAGTAACGCATTGGCGGCGATTGCTGAAGCGGAAGTGCTTCATGTTTCAGACGGCATTCCTGACGGTAGCTCTTCTACCATTCAGACTGGCTGCAATTACGGCTCTGGTGATCATGGCCTGGCTCCTAGCTTGTCTAGGTCTCCTTGGATTGTCCGAGGAAGATCTCCGTCGAGCCCCTCTGAAAGGGTGGAGACGGTAAGACATCAAGCCCACCATTACGTGTTCTTTCCATTGCGCTTTTTGTACGTACCATTTTCTTGTTCTTTTTTTTTCTTCTTTTTTTTCTCGACCATGCCTCAAACCGGCTGAACCGTCTAGAAGCTTGATACACGTTGGGTAGCAGTTTCCAAGTAAAACACGAGCAAATTCATTTTCAAACAGAAAAACATTCTCTTTACCATCGATTCAGAAAACTCGACATATACATGTATTTCTCGCATCTGCATTCGCTTTGCAAGCATAACTCGCTTTTAATTTCTGTATTAATTGTGCTCTTATTTTCCATTTGCTGCGCTTGCCTTGTACCGCTCTCGAGCCTATGGTTGTGCTCCGCTAATTTAATTTTCAGTTCGAAATTTGGTGCCATTCGTGCGCCTCCAAAGCGCGAAGTTTGGAGATTGCTTTTTTAAAAATTTTATTTGGAAGATTTGGAATATGAAAGTAAGGGAAATTATGTTTACAGATATATTACAATGTGTGCGAGGACAGTAGAAGAAACGAAGTAATTTTTAAAGATAGAGATATCAAAAATACATGTGTGTTACTTGGTATAAGAAAGTAGAAACAAAATAAGCTTTTTATTTTGATTTTCGGATATTATTTCATGCGTGTAACAGTTACCACACGGAATTCCTTCACCGCAAGAGTTAACCACTTGTTTCAAATTTCATTAAGGAAGACATGCTAAGATGTGAGAATAATCGTAAAGGAATTTCATAGTTGTAATATTCAGTAAATTGATATATCTTGTTTTCCACATTATACACAATATTAATTTTGCCACACACTTTATATGTTCCTACATATTTTTAGAGTAGAATTTACGGAAATTAAAGTGTACTATTTTTAATGTTAACCTCTTATTTATTTTCTTATTAATTTTATTTCAAATTGGTTGCTGTACAAGTACTTCTTACACTGTCTATATAATTTTATGTTCGATTGGCCAATATTGTGTATAATTGTATAAGTCACATTTCGCACATTTACAATTCTAATTAAAACCAAAATACTCTCTTACTGAATATATCAAATAATGTATGAATATTTTATTACAATTGCTTTAACATTCACTTCATTTGTATCTTGTACTGGCCCGAAACATTGTAATTTATTTATTCAAATATTCTGTCGTACATTTCCTCTTACTCCGGATCATTCGGATCACCAAATAATTTTTAGAAAAATCTTGA
>NC_071977.1:21736625-21744476 GCF_026283585.1 Hylaeus volcanicus
CTTAGGAAGATTGTAGATCACCTCAGGTTTAATTTTGAACAAAAAAACGAACGCTGCAGTAATTAATTTTCACAAGGTTCTTGCTCTTATCGCATTGGTATCACATTTTGCCTTGAACTTGAGCATGACGTGCGTTTATTGTGTCGTCGAGTTTAGTTTCGTCCTAAGGAAGAAAGTTGAACGCGTCGGGAATCTCCATCTGGAGAAATAAATTCCTCGAGATCTAGCAACGGCGAAGCAAGAGCGGAGGCGACGCTAAATAGCGGAAGTCCGTTGAAGAATTTCATTTCATGAACGCATACTTGAAACGATTGAAGATCTCGGTGGGGAGAGAGCGTGAATGACCGCGGAAAAGAAACGAACGAGGATACGATAAAAAGAATAAGTACCGGGAGAAAGTATGCGTCAGACAAGTAGTTCGCGTGCGTCTACCTACGGAACGCCTGATCCGAGGAATTCAACGTGCGTTTTCTTACAGATCTATCGAGGTTACTATGATTTACCTTCGTTCCGACTTCTTTCGTCGTCGCAGGAAGTGCAACACTTGCGTTTAATTTCGAGTCAATGATACCTTTTATCGCTGCGGTCGGTGACGCGTGATCCTGTACATAAAAAAACTGCAATCGTCTGTAAGATTCTCATAGGAGGGGGCCCTCCAAAGTTAACCTTTCAAAAATTCAGTGCAATTGGATTTACATAATGTAGGATGAATTAGGTTTTACATTCGAGATACTTACAAGGGAACATATCCAACTGTCCGTCTCCGATTTTGATGAAACTTGGTGGGTACATTAAGCAGGTGAAAATAAGGGATACGTATTTTTTTTATAGCTGCCCAATCGCAAGTTTAGGGGTTGAAAAAGTAGGAGACAAATGTATCGTATTATATATTAATGGATTCGGTAAGCAATTTCCGTTCATTTTTGTCGTTATATAAATTTTTCTATCTCTTAAATAACGTAACAAACATTTTTTTTTGTTATAAACAAATTACATTTTACAAAATCTGTGACCACTTTGTGTCTTACCTCATGAAACCATGAAACTTTTCTCTAAGAAGATTTCTTGTATCTATTGTAGTTTTCGAGATAGCATTTTTCTGCTGGAACTTTAAGGGGTGATTTCAACCCCTAAACTTGCGATTGGGCAGCTATAAAAAAAATACGTATCCCTTATTTTCACCTAGTTAACGTACCCACCAAGTTTCATCAAAATCGGAGACAGACAGTTGGATCTGTTCTCTTGTTAGTTTAAAGAGATATAAATATTAATATTTATTTTCTTGTATAATTGGTGCATTGATACCTAAGGGAGTGGTCCTAATGAATTAGATATTATTTCACATTTTACAAAGAGTGAATTATTATAATGTGTCTTGCCGCAGCTTATGCCTTGATAGCTATGAAAAACTACCTTGTATTAATATTTCTTTTTCTTTTAAGCGTTAAACTTTTTAAAATAAAATAATGTTTTATATCGAAATAATTAGAATATAAGGTATTCCTTTCCATTTTTAATTTATTTAATGAAATGGGCGTAAATTAATTTAATTGCATTATACCTTCACCGTGTGAATTTTGTTTTTGAACCTAGACAATCGTGGAAGAAAAAAAGCTGTATGGGTTCTCTGAAGAAGGTTTCTTTCTTTTTTAAAGCAATTAGTAATCGTGTTAAAGCATACCAAAATATTTATAACTCTTTTGCTGTATTTGGACATTTTTATTTAAATGCAATTTTCCCAAGAAAATCTGCTGGAAGTATTCTAAAATATGTTAGAAGTTTCTTGGACTATAAAGGTTAATCTATCGGTAATTTCTGTTGAAAATGACACACAACAAATAAAATGAAATAATATAGCGAAAATTAGTATCAGATAGGACGTAATTTGTTTTAGGGTCTCGATGAAATGAGATTGAATTAAGAAATGTTTTATATATTTCTTTTTTAGTTATTGGTCCCATGAAAGTTTAACGCGTCACTGTCTGTGATACTCTTCAGCTGAAATCGGGTCAATAGAAACGCTACAAGATTTCTTAACCCTGAATGGATTTCTGAAGTTTCGATTGACCCGAAGGCATTTCTACATTATTTACGGCTGACTTTATCCGATTCGATTGTGATTGTGAGAAACACTAAAAAAATTTATATTTGCGGCTAGTATGATTTATTGCAGTCAATATTGGACACAAATAGGCAAACAGGCATTCGAATTTTATTGATAAGATTGCTAAATTATAGTTAAAATCAATTTAGATTCCAGAAAAATTCTACAATCTCTTTATGTGGTATTGATTAGGTAAAATAATCAGTATTTGTTACAAGTGAAAATGTATCAACATTATTTACGAATAGCATTATTTTTTTCTTATTTACACAAGAAATGCAGCTAATTCGAAATTCTAAGGCAAAAATTCGTGGTATTGATTAGATAAAATAATCGATTACTATTTAATACAAGTGAAAGTGTATCAACGTTATTTACAAATAGCACTATTTTTTTCTTGTTTACACAAGAAATGCAGCTAATTCGAAATTCTAAGGCAAAAATTTGACACAAGTCATCCTAAGATTAAAGAAATTGAAAGTTGAAAATATTAATGAAAGTAATATTCAGTATCAAAATAATGGTACACATTAACCCATACTGAAATAACAGTAATCCTGGAATTCACAACTAAAGCATGAGCAACAGCTCTCGTCATTTTTACTTCTAGATACCTTAAAATTAAGTCACAAAACCACTATAATTATTTACGAAATTCAAGATACAGATAAAGAAAACTGATAATGCAGATAATATAAATTACTTACTCTTATCATATAGCCTATAATAAAATTTCTAATAACTGGTTTATTTAACCTTTTTTATCAAGTAATGCGACGTATAACTATCCTCGATATATTCACATGTAAACGGTAATTAAGGTAAAACTTTTCACGAACCAGAAAAAAAAAAATAGTGAAATTTCAGTCCAATATTGATTATTAGTTTGCATGAAATTGTGGTCGCTTCGCGATTCAACTCGCTTTTGCTTCGCACGTGTAGTTTTAATTATTAAATATTTATTAGTAGAAGTAGAATATTGATTTTATTGTTTATACATTTTTAGACTCGACATACGGTTCGCATAATTAGTCCCTTGAAATTTTATATATAATTATTTCAGAAATAATTCGAGTTGTATTTTCGATTAAACATTGGACGCATATATTCAGAATCTATCAATCCATTCTTCCTTTCTTTTTTTTTTTTTCGTTTTTTGTTAGGTAAATGTACCCAATTCCGTTCATGTTGCATTTTCAACACGATTCTATGAACAATGTTGTTTCGTTTTCTATTTAAAATTATCATGGTCCCTAGTAGATATCAGTTCTTAAGGGAGTATCCTGAATTAGGAGGTCTAAAAAAAGCGGATTTTCGTGAATTTTTTTAAGATGGAAGAGAATAATTAATTCTATCGAACTTTTTATCCTATTTTCATACATATTTGAGTAGTCTGTAGAAATTTTTTCAACAAGAAATATTGAAATTGAGTCAACTGTGACGCACATTTGTAGAACACCTCACAATTAAACCCTTTTTTCTTTTTATCAAGTTAAACTAAACTTGAACTTAACTTTTTAAACTGAACCCTAAACTTTTTTATCAAGTTGGTTATTTTTTTTTCTCACACAGAACTCGCTCTTTTTTCCAAACTCGCAGTAATTTCACATTTCACCATTTTTGCGGGTTTTTCTTAGTTCACATAGAAGAAAAATGTATGAAAATGAAAATTTCTTTTGGTTTTTTTTGTACCAAACCAAAATTACGACCTGCATCTTTCCCGCCGATAGGAGGTTTTAATTGTGAGGTGTTCTACAAATGTGCGTCACAGTCGACTCAATTTCAATATTTCTTGTTGAAAAAATTTCTACAGACTACTCAAATATGTATGAAAATAGGATAAAAAGTTTGATAGAATTAATTATTTCTTTTCATCTTAAAAAAATTCACGAAAAATCGCTTTTTCTAGACCTCCTAATTCAGGATACCCCCTTAATGAATTGTTCAAGTAGTAATCCATGAAAGAATATAATTCCAAGGTGACTTTCGAACAAGTTGCGTTTCATTTATCATCAAACATTATCGTTTATAATTCTATACGCGTTAGAATCCGCGAGCGAGTTATTTTGTTAACCTAGTTGTTGCGCGTTTGATCGGAAGAAATCGTAACCTCGGGGAAAAATGAAAAGCAACATACGGTAAAGGTCGAGGCGCAAGGCAGAAAATTCACACGACAGCTTCATTTATTCATACGATGATCAATAAAACGGGTTTCTTACATGTGGCACCGTCAGATGGTTCTTCATAGTTTCTGATAAATAATTCATCAATACAGCGCGAAGTTCGTACGATTGTATGCAACTTTTAAAAGCTACTTTGACAGACGGTGACTTAGTCGCGATAATAACGTACATGTAATGTCTAAAGTAGAATATCTAAAGTAGTATATCTGATTAGCGTAGAAAATTGCTTTTCTAGTTCTTGGAACGTTCTGTTAAAGTTAACGAATAAAGCGGTTAGCGAGTATGTCGGCTACTGTTATTTTGCTTTCACGGTGTTCGTATTTTGCCGAGGGATCTTTATGTATTCAAGATCAAAGATGCGAATCGGCTCTTCTTCGAATTAATGTTGCACAAGTCTATCGAAGGTTGCGATATTTTATGAATTATATTTTGACGAAGATATTGCAAATTAAATATGGTAAATATTTTTTTGTGGTGGAGACATAGAATGTCAACGAAGTCTATTCTTTGCGATGAAATGAATCGAAAATGTGAAATGGAATTATTCTCTACGAATTAAATAATGCTTCTCCATTTAGAAGTTATGTAATGTCATTCAAGCAAACAATTTCATGTACAAACAGAGCTCAATATTTATATTTAAAAAATTGTATATACATACGAATTTTTGTGTTTAAAAAGTGTAGGGGAATACGAGTGAAACATATTTTGCTTGTATTATACATTTCTCAAAACTATAAATGGTCTAACAATTAGTTCCTTGACAATCATCGAGTCATTGGCAATTATAGGTAATTATAGATAGTGAGTCGAAAATAGGAAAAATACAATTTCATTCTTCCAACTTTGGGTTTTTTACTAACAGAATATTTTCTAGATGAGTATTTATAATTAATGTAAATTTCCTGTTGGAGTCACACTGAAAATGACACACTTAACTTGTTAATTCGAACAAATACTAGACAGAATGATCTAGAATTATAATATAAAACAAACTATTAATACATGCTACTAGATCTGATAAACACTTTCTTGATTGCTTGCATAGATTCCAAAATACAATAAAAACCAAAAGAATTGGACCACCGTGTAAAGAAACACGTGGTAACAAATATTCCTACATTGTTTTAATTTATTCAGTATGTCCTTGTACTGATACTAAATTCACTCTGGAAGTTACGTCACGTATTACATGTACCTTGTATATCAGCTGTCCATCAAGAGCAGTCGTTTGGCTTCTAAATACAAATGGAGCTTCGCGAAGAAAAAATTTATTCCACAGTTTCGAATTATTTTTGTCGAGAAACCATTCTATTCACGCTACGTGCAATTATAATCAACCCATTTCTAAACTACTAACTATTTCGTACGAATTAAAGAATAAATTTAAGAAAGTATTTAAGAAAGTTAGGAGGTAACCTAACTGAATTCGAAATTCAGTGTATTCAGTGTATTTAATATTAACACAACTATCGAACGCAATTCATGATACGCTTCGTTTGTATGTTACATCAATTGCTTATCGTCAGACAGCTTTTTCATTCGCAATAAACAGTTTTCATCCCTGTAGTCTCGTTACACTAGATACAGTAGAGTATCGATTACCAAAATCAATCAAACGAATCGTAATTAGCTGGTTTATAATTGCTTATTTAATTCTTTGCTTCCACCGTGTGAAATGGTCTTTGTATTTTGCATTGCGTAATGCGTAAGCTTCAAATCATTATGTACATATATATATATTTTAATATTAATGTATGTCGATTAACTAAACATTAACGGAACAGTAAATTCGGTGCAAGATGTTGATACATATCGTCTCGTAAATATTTACAGTGGATGTAGAATGTATTCGTACACCGATCAATTTCCAAAAAAACCATGTAAAATTGTAGTTTATTAACTTATTTTTTATAAACAATGACATTCTACATATTCTCGGAAATATCTAGAATAGATAGAGCATAAAAAAATAGCTATTTATGTAAGTTGCGTAATTAACAAGAAAAAAAGAATTAATCGATAGAAATTTATTGGGATGTCCGAATCGAAGTCCATGTCGATTTTTGGTAGGTGGTACAGGTCTGAATATATCGAAATGATTGAAAACAAATAACATATATATACATCCCTTAAAAGGTGGAAAGGTTATGGAACAAAATGGCACCTATGTAATTCAATAAATATATATTACAATTCAAACATGTTTTTGAATGTTTCTTAGAAATTGGCACGAACTTTCTGGACAATCTAATACATTAATTTATAAGTATATAATACTTCCTTTGTAGGATTTCCTTTTGATTTCATAATTATTGTAACTCTCCTAAGCATTAAATTAAATATATTATTAGTTATTCAAAGTGCGATCTTTTTCCATTCCTCTATTAGAGCCTTTTTTAAAAGTACTTTACTGGAAATTTGATGTTTTCTAATTCGTACGGAGCAATAAACTAATGTGTTTACGTTACAAACTCTACTGTAAATGGTTCGTCATAAGAATCGTACAAATACTTATTGCTTCTATACTTTTACCGACTTTTCGCATTCTTTTGTTAATTTCACAAATTATAATAGTAACTAGTAAATGTTGTTTGGGCTATATCTATCTTAGAGACTTTCGAGAATATGTAAAATATCATTGATTATAAAAAAAGAAAGTTAAGAAACTACAATTTCACACAAAAGTTTGTTTGGAAAATTGATCGGTGCACGAATACATTCTGCACCCACTGTATGTAAACGAGATTGATACGACTGTGATCATTTTGAGTGTGCAAGGTGTTAGAAAAAAAAGCTTTCGAAGAAATTTTAGCAAAACGCTCGAACCAATCCGTGTGCTCTGCAATTTCAGAACGCGGTTTTAACAGCTTGCAAAAACAATTATTGATCGCGGGATAGAAAACTCTCTCGCAAAGAGGCGGCTGAAAGCTTGAACTTTTTAAAAACGCTTGGAAAAATTAAAACAGAGACATGCGAATCGTGATCTGCTGGATGATGCGAGCGTTGTTCATCTGCGGGGGATTTCACCACCTGAAGGTCAAAGGTCGTAAAGCGGAAACAAAGGATGCCCCCATATTAGCCCTAGCCCCGCATTCAAGCTTCTTCGACGCACTTCCGGTTGTTTACCTCGGCGGACCGAGCATCGTCGCCAAGGCGGGGACAGGGCGCATTCCTTTTTTCGGAAGTAGGTCTTTCACTTTTGCTCTGTCAAGCCACTCGCGCTGAGTTGTCGTTCCATCTTCCTCCCGTGGAATGTTTCTTTCTTTTCTTTTATTTTTATTTTATTCTTTTTTTTTTTTAATCTTGAAAGTGCTCTGCAGACGCGGGAACGTTTCATTTTTACTGCATTTTTATTCGCAGAATGTGTCACGAATTATTAAGTCTACCAGAGACCTGGGCAAATTTCATTAGGGGTAGAAATCGATTCTGTGCCTTTTTATTCAAATATTTATGTGTAGCTTAATTAAAAATATTTACTCGTTACATTGCTACGTTACATTACCAGCCTTCTGAATTCTTAACCTGATGGCTATTACAGTTTATCTGTATGAAGTTCAGTAA
>NC_071977.1:21744486-21746672 GCF_026283585.1 Hylaeus volcanicus
AAATTTCATTAGGGGTAGAAATCGATTCTGTGCCTTTTTATTCAAATATTTATGTGTAGCTTAATTAAAAATATTTACTCGTTACTTTGCCACGTTACATTACCAGCCGTCTGAATTCTTAACCTGATGGCTATTACAGTTTATCTATATGAAATTCAGTAATTAACAAATTTTCGTATTATTTGTAACTGTACTTTAAATAAAAATATTTACTCGTTATTTACTTGACACAAGTCTCAACCTGATGGCCATTACAATTTGTCTATATGATATTAAATGGCTCACAAATTTTGCTTATTGTTGGTCTTCTAAGTGCATCTACATGACAATTATTAGCTGCAAACATTCATTTCGTGCCTTTACTTTATAACTCTACTTTAAATAAAAATATTCATCCTCCAATTTGTCACATTCAATAATAACGAAACACGCAGTTTATTTCAATAGTTTATTTTCCAACTAACACGTACCCTCTCGGAATTTTTGACTGAGGGTTGGTTTCTCTTCATAAATAAGTAATTTTTTTAATCTTGAAAGTGCTCTGCAGACGCGGGAACGTTTCATTTTTACTGCATTTTTATTCGCAAAATGTGTCACGAATTATTAAGTCTACCAGAGACCTGGGCAAATTTCATTAGGGGTAGAAATCAATTCTGTGCCTTTTTATTCAAATATTTATGCGTAGCTTAATTAAAAATATTTACTCGTTAGTTTGTATAATAAATGAAAGGCACGGAATTAATTTCTGGACTTAATATTTAAAATAAAAATAAAGAATATGACTTAATGTTATTTTTGTTGGTCTTTATGATCAATTGTTTTCGTAGCAGGCCACTTGGGATAGTATAGATAGTTAATAACTAGGGGTGTGCGGGGATGGAATCCCGAGAATTTCAAAATCCCGAATACATCCGGGATTCCCGCGAATTTCCGAAATACCGAAACCATTCGGGATTCCCGACAATTTCGAGATCTCGTAAATGTTTGGGATTCCCGGAAATTTCGAAATCCCGCAAATGTTTGGGATTCCCGGGAATTTCGAAATCCCGTACATTCGGATTGCTGAAATTTTCAAGAATAACAACACTTTCGGAAATCCCAGATATTATTCTATATCCCGTACATTGTCGGGAATCCCGAACATTTTCGAGATCCCGTATATTCTCGGATTCTCGGATTTTTGCGGGATCTCGTGTATTCTCGGGAATCCTGAATCAACTCGAGAATCCCGAATATTCTCGGGAATCCCGGATATTTTCGGGAATTCTGGACATTTTACGGAAATCCTGAATATTTTCGGGAATCCCGCACACCCCTATTAATAACTCGCTCATAACTCATTATAACTCACTGGTTACGAACACGTTCGACTGTTTATGATGAATTGCAGCAGCTTTCCTGTGGATAAAGCCTTAAAGGTTTCTGCTGCCGGTACTTTTACCTTAGTAGCTCGTAGAATTGAAGTCAGTGACATTGAAAGTATGCGGCGGGGTGTATTCTAACGTATGGGAACCATTTCAGCTGACGATTAAGGACGCAGAACGAATGAAGAACGATCATATAAATAGTTACCCCGTTTGTCCTTGTTGCCGAGTGAAAGTCGTTTTTATCCTTAAGTAATGTGCACTTGCTTACCTTCACAGGAAGCTCAAAATGGTAACCTTCAACCTAAATGCGAACCTACACTGGTCGCGTCATAAATTTCTCAATCCCTCAAATATTACGATAACAGTCCATGAACAGTCTTCTCGTTGCTAAAGTATTTCGACATTGACGGTGGTTGGTGAATGAGTAAATGTTTTTACGTAGCTCTTGTATTAAAAATTTGATAGATTCGAATATGAGACAGATTCAATAATTCTTTATAATTAGACTGCGGATCTTTATGCATTTATAGGAAATTTGAATGTGCAAGAAACTACATGATGCAAACAATATGCAAGAATATAAAAAAGATTGAAAGTAAAGTTCATGTTATAATATTTGCAGAATAAAATAAATTCCTATTTAGGTATAATTTTTGTAGGCACGTTCGCGAAGATTTTATTTTGCATAAAGATTCGCAGTCTACTTATAATACAATTAGTTTTCATACAATTAGTAGATTTATTATATAAATTTTGGGATAATTTATTTGAAACAATAGGTACCTTGAAACAACGTTTAAAATACCAGTGTTATTGTTT
>NC_071977.1:21746682-21796810 GCF_026283585.1 Hylaeus volcanicus
ACAATAGGTACCTTGAAACAACGTTTAAAATACCAGTGTTATTGTTTACATAACGAGTATATATTACACTACAAGTAAAACTGCTATCAGTGAGTCGTAATGTCGTAATAAATATTAATGGATTATTTTAATGGCCCAGAGATTTGCAATTTCATTCCTTATACACAGTGAAATACAGAATCATTATTTTCGATGTTACTATATTTCCACATAAAAACGGCCTTGATATTTAAAATAGTAGTTCGACTATCGTTATTGCAAAAGTGCCCAGGTCTGGTCAATTGGAAGGGTCTGCCCACTCTCTGACTTTCATCGGGTTTTCACGGACAGAGAATTTCAATACCATGTCATAAACGATTATTGCCTTCCTTTGTGTGCTTTTTAGCAGATACACGCGTGCCAATAATAATTGCCATCTGAGAAAACCGGTTATTTATTGATTTTAAGAAAAACTGTTTCGTACGAAATATTACGATTACTAATCATTTTTCTTGCAATGTACATGTACATGTTCTCTTACTTTTCACTTATCGACATATTTTTTTCTTTTCAGAAACGAGAAAGTAAACAATCACATTTTCAGAGTATTCATAAATTTTACAATTTTTATTATTGCATGAGGTCCAAAAGATTGCCAGGCAAAATTCAAAGCAGGTCAATAGAAAAGTGTAAACGATCCATTAGGACCACACTATAAATAAAGAAAAAGAAAGAAAAGAAAAAGCAGGTCAAAATATTTATTCGAAAAAGATTATATATTTATAACCTTGGAATGACCTTAAAGTGACTTTGAAATGATTTCCAGTCTTAACAAACAATAGATACAAAGTGTTTAATCCTCCTAACCCTTAGTACTATTTTAATTATAAATTACCATTGTAATGTTTCTACTTATTATCTCTTAAAAATAAGTAACACACATTTTGTAGATGCAGGTCACTTCAAGGTTACCTAGTTGCAACCCATTAAATTCGTCACCTTATCGATTACAACACAGTACTAAAAAAATACTCGTTGCCATATAAAATATTCAATGTAACCTTGGTATTTCGACTGCGAGACGTGAGAAAAGTGAAACGATTTTATTGGACGAGTATAATGAATACACGAGTTACCTCAGCTGACAATTATTATAAATAATAGGTGGCAAAGGACAGATTTTTCTGGTAAATCTAATCATTTTGATCACGAAGAGCAATGTTTTGAATCGAGGAAATATGATTTTCACAACCATAATCATTGAGTGTGACTAAAAATTTACATTGTTTCATTTCATTTAAGAGTTGAGGATGATAAAAAGATACTCTGCTCGAGATAATTAGAAAATCTTCATGCTTGTGTCTCGAATCGATTATCAAATACTCATTTTTATGGAATATTTAGTTTGTATATGTTCGGTAAGGTTAAACATACCGATTACTTAATTCTCGTTATTTCTGATTATTTTGGGCAGTGTTAAAAGATGGAACGCGACTCAAGCTTCATTAGAGATTCTCGAAAATTCATCTTTTCTGGCTCCACGACATACACGACATGGTTTTCATAATAATAATAACAATTATCATTCATAGACAAGCTTGTGTGTATACGAACTAACGGATGATAATTTTGCAGTCTCGAATAAGCGAACACGTACAGCGACTCCCAGAAATATTCGGACACTAGTGTATGGTTAGCTTTGTGACTTAATATCGTAGTTATTAAAAAGGCAATTGTCTTCGTTACTTTTTCCAATAGTAAGTCATTTATTAATGTTATTAAAGATGTATACATTAATCCAAAAATTTACATAAATTACGAAGGAAAAAGTAACGAAGACGATTGCTTTTTTAATAACTACGATATTAAGCATAAAGCTAACCATACACTGGTGTCCGAATATTTCTGGGAGTCACTATATTCTTGAACGTAACAGTGTCGTGGCACTTCTTGAAAATTCTACTTCCTCTTAAACGTGCAAACTTTCTACAATTAACTGAAGTACCTCTATGAAAGATAGTCGACAGTTTTTATTTTACAATAGGTACTCGCAGGCACAATAGACTAATAGAAATACGTTTAAAAGATGAAAGTGTGCGACGATTAACGAAAGGTTTTTAGTAGAAACTTTTACTTTCATACAGAGTCAATGCAATCTAAGTTTAAGTACTAATGTTGCAATAAAGAGCTCGATGTCATGGAATTATACGCGTGTATAAAGAAAACGAAAACACACAGTTAAAAGTTAAAACCTTCTAACAGCAAGTTTATGTACGTGGTGAATGGGAACATCTGTATTATTACTAACAAAATCTGGAATAATGGGACAATTGTACGTTACTAACTGGCACTGTTAATGTCACGGTAAACACGAGTTGGAACACAATTGTTTTTGCCGCGAGGTTTCGAGAAAACGTTCGCCGTTTAGAGTTTCTTTAACGCTTTACGATGCTGGCAGGCGCTTCGTGTTTATATTCATTTCTCTCTGTTACTTTCCTCTGGATTCCTTTTCACTCTCTCTTTTCTTTGCTTTTATCACGACAAAAATATACCGACGGCATTCTACCTTTTTATTATTTTGCTGCAAATGGACTGCCGAATATTTCGCGGAAACATGTTCGTATAGAGTTGGGCAAATATAGAATTGGTCTTTATTCGAGTATTAATTGAGAAGTTAAATATAGAGTTTGTTTAAATATCGCTTGAGTAACGCAGACGTTTATTTGTTATTTTTTTATTTACGTATAGGAAAAAAGAAACACAAAGATGATTGATAACGATTGGTTTGCTAGTTTAATTTGCAACTGCATCGATATTTTCTTTGGCTTTTTGTATTATTGTTTTTTTTTTTCGAAAACAAAGTGTTCGCAACTGGTAATTGATTTTAAGAACGACTCGTTTAATATTTAATTATTTATCCAAAGGTGTATTGAACTTGGTCGGGTTGATCATGGTCGCGAAGGAAAATATACGTTCAACTTGTTTCGAAAATGGTAGGAGATTATTATATCTCGGACCTAGATTTATAATAAATTATAGCATGTATTTTTCCCTATATTTTTTATTTTAAACAAATAAGTAAGAAATAGAACAAATAATAAATAGTCGTACTATTCTAAATTATCGATTTAGATTGTTCAAACGATTGTTTCTTCCCTTATTTAAACCTTCGAATAATAATTTCTAATTTAAGTAATTATTGAAATAAAAATTCGTTTAAGTAATGCCCAACTCTGTATTCAGGCACTATCGATGGGAAACAAAGTATACGACAAATGTCGTAAACTTTCACACTACAATGTCACGTGGCGCAGTAAAGTTTCACTCTTGTGCAAATTAACCGACATCGAAGTTCTCTACCATACGCGGAACACGGTTCAACGAATCGCCAAAGAGAATTTTCGATGTACCCTCAACCTCGAGAGTGAAATCCAATGCAAAGAACTTGCCATTATGAAAGAAAAAACGAGCAATACAGCGATTCACTCGAATACAAATCAGAGGACCGTTTTTCAAAATTTGAATTATCGCAAGGCGATAGACACTTATTTAAGGGATTATAGTCCAGTCACTTTAAATTTATCACGAAGAATCGAAGATATTTGTATCAAGTTCATTTTCTACCTACACAGTGATAATTGTTCACTTATTTCTGAGTAGTTTCACAAAGGTCAGTTTTTCGTGGATATCTCGGAACTTATCCTTTTTACTACAAAAGTATATATATATATATATCAAAGTTGCAGATGATGACATTTTTTGCAAAAAAGGTGGTATGAGATTTTTTCATATAGTCAATACTTTATGCGTAATTTAAAGCGAAGAGTGTCAACTTCGGTTCGCTGGGTAACATGAATGTAATTGTCTCCCCGTATGTGAGAGCGTTACGTCTAAAAACTATTCACTGTACGAAAAAAACTTGTAACACTTTTTTATAGAAAATTTCCTCATCTTCAACTTTGATAATAACTATTTTTACAATAATCACGATAGTTTCAAAGATACTTACGAAAAAACTTGCACCTGTCTGGACTCGTACAGAATCATCCATTCGATCTAATCGAAATGCATTTATTCAACAATAACAATGGAATATTTCACACACTATTATTTCACACTGTACGAAAGAAACCTGTAACACTTTTTTATAGAAAATTTCCTCATCTTCAACTTTGATAATAGCTATTTTTACAATAATCGCGATAGTTTCAAAGATACTTACGAAAAAACTTGCACCTGTCTGGACTCGTACAGAATCATCCATTCGATCTAATCGAAATGCATTTATTCAACAATATAAGATGCTATTTATAGAATCTTAATAAATAAAATACACTCTCAAAATCCGCTCGACAAATATATCTTCGTGATACTATACCCTGTGTACTTTAATTCATGTCAGACTGGACTATTACGCCACTTTTACAGCGTAAAAGAATCGGCACTTTTTTTTCTAGTCGTCTCCATAAAATCTCAGTTTGAATAAACTTCGAGACGGTCGTAAACGTTTGCCAATAGTAAATAACTCGTTACGATGGCAGTTAAGAATCGTAGCCCTAGGCTCGAAGTCATCCGAACGAAAGTAAAGACTCGAGGAAACGCAGAAACGTGACGCAACGCGATATCGGGATGCGTTTAACCATGCTCGATTGACACCTGCAGCAAAATTGTGCCCTGGCTGTGCTTTATGGGCCGACTGACTTACCAAGCAGGAGGAATGCGAATCGTTGTCCGCGGAAAGCAGGCCAGCAGGTCCGAGGCACCGATCTTGGTGGTTGCGCCCCATTCAACCTTCATGGACGGTGGAATTGTCTACATAACTGGCTTCCCTTCGATCATCGTAAGACGAGAATCGGGACTGAACCCGTTCATCGGAAGTATGTGCCAATTATTGACAAAATTCCAAATTCACTAATTCGATTAATCCACTCCGGATAATTATAACGAGTCTGAACGTCGCGCGAGACAGGGTGGTTCTAGAAACCATGGCTCGTGGATAGTATACAGCTCCTTTTCATGAGGAGATCAAATGGTTGCCAAAAGGAGCTCTAGGATTTTGTCTTTTTAATAAATTGGAACAAACGTATCCGATTTTTATGCTTAACCTTCTACGAACCTGCATAACTTTCAGGTCACGTGCTAATATATCGAGATTCTACTAAATAATTTTAGTTTTTTCATAAGATTACGTATATGTCTTAATTATGCAGGGTGGACGATTTATCTGAAGACGTTGAAATATCTCGGGAACTATACATCGGATCAAGCTATGTGTACCTGGCATCCGACTTTTCAAAAATTAATTTTTTTTTTTTTGTAGAAAATGATAGCATTTTGTTTGTACTTGATTGTACCGCCAATAGTTTCGTTTGCACATTCATCAATTAATAATTAAAAAAAGATTCAAAAAATGGTCAACACCCGACATTGAGATTTTTGAAATCTGTTTTTTCCGTCTTCTTTAGAATCGTTTGTACTCGTTTGTACCTCAATAGTTTAAATTTCACAAGCAATTGTTGATATGCGTAAGAGAGGAGTAAATTAATTTTCAAGATTTTTAAAGTCTGTTTGCAAAATTGTATGAAATAACAACAATAATATAAGTGTTACGCACTTTAGAAGATAAGGTATACCTTCATTCAAGTTTAAATCTTTTTTTCTGTATCCGTTAAAATATGATTTTGCATAAACATCGCGGTCTACTGATAATTAATAACAATTTTGACGACGGCTGACAGCACCCATCAACCTGAAATATCAAAGTAAAATTTCGTATTTGCTTGGGAAGGCGACAAGAAACCTTGTCTCGGTTTCCAGGATCACCCTGTACGATTGTTTATATAAAATCGTAGGTACTTTATCGATCAAAGAAAATTGCGTCCCTAATATATATAAAAAACCGAATAAGTTCCTCGACTTGGTTACTCCAGGGTTGTTCCCATTCACCACGATACACGTATACTTTGTGCGTGGTTTAAAGAAAACTTTTCCTTTGCCTGTTTTGGAGAAATTCGATAAAGAGAATTCAAAAATAATTTTGACAAAAACAAAAAGATGTAATAATATTACTCATGATGTCAAAAATACGAATGAATATAACACGTAGAGCCATAATACATCTTTATATATACACAATAGTATTTTTTGACAAAAGTTATTGCATTTTATCATCGACAATGGCTTAGATGCAGAAAAATAAAACAGAATCGACGATACCATAGAGATTACATCCGAACTAATTTAATTCGTAAACCACTCGTATTCGTTTGATGTATTACATGCATGTGTCTGTGGTGTACTCGCAGAACTTATCAACTATACGCAACCGGTCTACGTTTGGAGGGACGATCCTAATTCACGACAGAATACGATCAAGGAAATTATCGAAAGGGCTACTTCGAAAGAGGATTGGCCGCAGGTATCGTTGACAATATAAATGAGGGAATATTTCGATTAAGAGCAATTTAGTTTACCATGGCTCTCGTTTTACCTCAAGTTTAACTACGAACGAGTTTGTAGATCCATAGAACTATTCATAGACAGTCCCATTCATATTCGTAGCCACTATGTCTATTGAAGAAAGACTAAATTAAGTGATTGGTTTGACGTTTCCAAATAAATACTTCGTTATAAATATGTACATGAATAAACTTTAGACATATACATATTTGAAAATAGAAACTTGTAGAATATAGACATACAGGTATACACATTTGAAGATGTCTATTGAAGAAAGACTAAATTAAGTGATTGGTTTGTTGTTTCCAAATAAATCCTTCGTTATAAATATGTACATGAATAAACTTTAGACATATACATATTTGGAAATAGAAACTTGTAGAATATAGACATATAGATATTTGAAGATGTCTATTGAAGAAAGACTAGTTTAAGTGATTGGTTTGATGTTTCCAAATAAATACTTCGTTATAAATATGTACATGAATAAATTTTAGGCATATACATGTTTGAAAATAGAAACTTGTAGAATATAGAACATATTCATAGAAAATAGACATATACATATTTGAAGATAGAGACTTGTAGATTATAGAAACTAGAATAGAGTATATATAGAAACAATGAACTCCAAAAGTAATATAATTTTGATCACAGATAACGGGACGTAACTTTGTCACTATTGTTATAATTTTAGCAAAGAGAAACTTTTAAAATACGTCGTCCATACAAATTCTAACGAGCAACGTATTAAGATGTGTCCCTACACAAATTGTTTATTAATGAACTGATTAATTTCCTCTCGCAGGTTATGATTTTCCCAGAAGGTACCTGTACAAATCGATCGTGCCTAATTACTTTTAAATCCGGAGCGTTCTATCCTGGTGTACCTGTTCAACCTGTTTGCATCAGGTATCCTAATAAATTGGACACGGTCACATGGACTTGGGAAGGTCCTGGAGCGTAAGTATCGCGCTTGCGCATGGTTCGCATGTAAAACAGAAACAGTTAGTCAGAGGGTAGTTATAGTTGGTCGATTCCTATTAATTATAATTATAAAATTGGAAAATTCGTTAACGGACCCGCAGTGTTGGGCATACTATATGAACAAAATACTCCACGATGATTTCAGATTAAAGTTATTGTGGCTGACACTAACTCAACTGAATAGCAGTTGCGAAATAGAGTTCCTCCCTGTTTACAAGCCTAGCGAAGCTGAGAAAACGGATCCTAAACTTTACGCAAATAACGTGCGACGCCTTATGGCAGAGTGAGTCTATTTTGTTGAATACAAATACACGCAAAATACAAGTTTTTCTGGTTTAAACAATTGTCTATTCTAACGTTTCGATCCACTGAATAAGTGTTATAGTATAGATAGATATATGTACTTGTATATAAAATTTGTTTAGAAAAGAAAAAGAAATTGATGAATAATATACGTACAGTGGGTGTAGAATGTATTCGTACACCGATCAATTTCCCAAAATCTTTTCTGTGAAATTGTAGTTTCTTAACTTTCTGTTTTTATAATCAATGATATTTTACATATTCTCCGAAGTCTCTAAGATAGATATAGTCCAAACAATATTTGCTAGTTAATATAATTTCTGAAATTAACAAAAATAGTGCGAAAAGTGGGTAAAAGTATAGAAGCAATAAGTATTTGTACGATTCTTACGACGAACCATTTACAGTAGAGTTTCTAACGTAAACGCATTAGTTCATTGCTCCGTACGAATTAGAAAACATCAAATTTCCTGTAAAGTACTTTTAAAAACGCTTCTAATAGAGGAACGGAAGAGTTACAATAATTATAAAATCAAAAGGAAATTCCACGAAGGAAGCATTATATACTAATAAATTAATATAAATTTCTTTCTGTTTTTTTTAATGTAGTGTTACAAATTAAACAGTTGTGCGAATACTTATTGCTTCAATATTTCTATCGATTAATTGTTTTTTTTTCTTGTTAATTTTGCAATTTACATAAATAGCAATTTTTTTTGTATTCTATTTATTCTAGAGATTTCCGAGAATATGTAGAATGTCATTGTTTATCAAAAATAAGTTAATAAATTACAATTTTACATGGTTTTTTTAGAAATTGATCGGTGTACGAATACTTTCTACACCCACTGTATACTTTATGGTACTTTAATTTATTTATAAGGATGTGAAGTCTTCTATACGACTATAATACCTTGTGTACCACAATACCTTGTGTTACTACAATCAGACACAGCTACGATTTTTTGTAGATTTAACCCTTTGCATTCGAGGCCTTTTTTTCTGGTATCTGCCAGCAACTCGAGATGTTTCTTAGCATTCTATTGCCATGAATTCTAAGCTATCTAGATTTGAGAATAAGGTCACCTTTACGTCGCCTACAATCATTTTATTGACACTTGGAGCTCCAAAGAAATTAAATCTAAAGCAACATTAGGTATCGTAGATTTGCTGCGTGAAACCTAATGGTGACTGAGAGTCACCTCTCGAGTGCAAAGGGTTAAAATTGTACAATCTCAAAGAAAATCCGTGGATCCGAAACGTTAAAATAGACCCTGTTATTGAAAATCAAACTCCTGAAGTAACTTTAGAAAACCCTTAATTATAAGCGCACGTCATAATTCCTGTACATTGCAGGGCCTTGCAGATACCAGTATCAGATTACACGTACGACGACTGTCGAATAATTAGTAAAGCTCATCAGCTGCACATACCGCGTGCGTCCATCATCGTAGAGGCCCATAAGCTTCGTAATAAACTTGGGTATGCCACGCGAGTACACGAATTCGTATGCAAAATGAATACAGTACATAAGATAATGCGAAATCGTTCACCCTAATAGGTTGGTAGCGGCGAAGACCGAAGAAGAAATCGTTCAGAAAAAAACGGAAAGGCTAAACGAGACCGTGAACTTGGAGGAGTTCGCGCAAATCCTCAGAATCGATGAAAAGGAGCCTGCTACCCAACAACTTTTCCGAATACACGATAGAGTCTGTATCATTTGACGTGCAGTGGGCGTAGAATGTATTCGTACACCGATCAATTTTCCAAAAAACTTTTCTGTGAAATTGTAGTTTCTTAACTTTCTTTTTTTATAATCAATGATATTTCATATATTCTCCGAAGTCTCTAAGATAGATATAGTCCAAACAGCATTTACTAGTTAATATAATTTGTGAAATTAACAAAAAAAGTGCAAAAAGTGGGTAAAAGTATAGAAGCAATAAGTATTTGTACGATTCTTATGACGAACCATTTACAGTAGAGTTTGTAACGTAAACACATTAGTTTATTGCTCCGTACGAATTAGAAAACATCAAATTTCCAGTAAGGTATTAGGTTGTCCCGAAAGTTTCTTTCGTTTTATTAATAATTAATATATACACAATATTTTATGTTTTATGTTACAATACTGAATTGTGTACGATTCATTTCGCTTCATTACTGTTACAGCATCAATGTCGAAGAAATTAGATTGTCTATTTATTACACTGCTACAGAAAATAATTGAATGCAACTCGCGAAAGAAACTTTTAGAACAACCTAATACTTTTAAAAAAGGCTTTAATAGAGGAATGGAAAAAGATCACATTTCGAATAACTAATAATTTAGTTAATTTAACGCTTAGAAGAGTTGCAATAATTATAAAATCAAAAGGAAATCCCACGAAGGAAGTATTATATTAGGTTGTCCTGAAAGTTTCTTTCGTGAGTTGCACTCAATTATTTTATGTGGTCGTGTTTATATAAATAGACAATCTAATTTCATAGATATTCATGTTGTAACAGTAATGGAGCAAAATGAATCGTACACAATTCAGTAATGTAACATAAAACATAAACTATTGTGCATGTATTATTGGGTTGTCTGGAAAGATTCATGGCTATTTTTAAGAAAAATTCAAAGGCATATTTGAATATTGATGGATATTTATTGAATCATATACGTACCATTTTGTTCCACAACCTGTGCACCTTTTAAGGGATGTATATATATGTTATTTGTTTTCAATCATTTCGATATATTCAGACCTGTACCGCCTACTAAAAATCGGCATGGACTTTCCAGACAGCCCAATACTTATTAATAAAGTGAAAGAAACTTTTGGGACAACCTAATACTTGTAAATTGATGTAAATTACTTTTTTTTTTAACGAAGTTTTAAAAATTAAACAGTTGCGCGAATACTTATTGCTACAACATTTCTATCGATTAATTGTTTATTTCTTTTAATTTCGCAACTTACATAAATTGCTATTTTTTTTTTTTTGTAATCTATCTATTTTAGAGATTCCCGAGAATATGTAGAATGTCATTGTTTATAAAAAATAAGTTAATAAATTACAATTTTACATAGTTTTTTTGGAAATTGATCGGTGTACGAATACTTTCTACACCCATTGTATCAATTACAACTGATAATTGAATTTTCCGTCTAGTTATACAGCGTAGTTCGATAGCTATTGTCACCTTACGTAATCAGAGTTATGGAGGTCAGAGAAAAGTTAGTGGAAAAAAGGTTCCAAGATGGAAAAGAGTCCATCGTATGGTAATATCTTTTTGATATGGAGCTCTTTGTGAATACGGATACCTTTGTGATACGAAAATCATCTTTGTTCTCTTTTAGCGGACTAGATATATTTTTTTTTACATAATAACAGTGCTTGGAGGCAAGCAGAGAGACCTACATAGGACAAAGTGAAATCCGTGATACCTAGACCTAAAAAGAAAATAATTTCTTAACCGAAAAGTATGTTTAAAGTAATGTCTTTGGAAAGGTAACTATAATCTTTACATATTCCAAAATTGTTCCATCTACAAGACATTTTTCTTTATATTAATATAAAACATTGAGCTATAAGACCATATGACCCTATTGCACGCACTTGTTGTTAATAAATAACAGTAATAAATAATCCGCAAGGTGACAATAACTATCCGATCGCTACCGTGTATACAATTGACACATCGAACTTTAAAATATAAAAAAGGTGTAATTATTCTAGAACGGAAAGGGTAAAATAGACTTCGAGGAGTATATATTCACAGTATTAGCCACAGCGAATGCAAACACAGAATTAGACAAAATCGAGACGGCGTTTGAAGTAAGTACGAATCGAACGTATGTTAATTTTCCCATGTACTTCTTATTTATGAGATAATTAACAGGTTTGCGGTACAAAATCATTATCGTGCATCGGTAAAATGGAACTGAGGAAAGCGTTGAAACTGTCGTTAGATATACCATCGGAAGAGTCGGATAAGATCTTTCAGCACGCGAAGATTGATCCTTTCGACACGTCAGTTAATTTTGGTAAGTTAAAATGATTTAAAAAATTATTTTTGGAGAGTGCGTTATATATATTTATTTACAACTAATTACTTGTTATTTTCTAGCATCTAGATAATCTATATAATTTTTTTTATGTAAAAATATTCATAAATGAATGAACAGCAGCTGTTTGAAGTTGGCTTCTCGAAAATGCGCCGTGCAACGCACAGATCACTCTAATTATTTGAAATCAAAAATCCACCAGTTTTTCGTTAAAATATAGTAACACGCTTTGCATCAACTTATTTTTTATAAACAATGACATTCTATTAGGTCGTCCTGAAAGTTCGTGCCATTTATACTTCTATTTCTCAAATTAATATGTGAAACATACTCTTAAGTGTTACAAGAAAAGATAATCTGTCTCGTTTCACAATAATTTCTCACCTCTCTCATATAATCATTATACCGTTACTAGAACATTTCTGTGGTTTTTCTATTAAATTTCGACACAGTCTTCGGCACGAACTTATGGGACGACCTAATACATATTCGCGGGAATCTCTAGAATAGATAGATTACAAAAAAAAAATAGCTATTTATGTAAGTTGCGAAATTAACAAGAAGAAAACAATTAATCGATAGAAATGTTAAAGCAATAAGTATTCGCACAACTGTTTAAAAGTACTTTACTGGGATGTTTTCTAATTCGTACGGAGCAATAAACTAATGTGTTTACATTACAAACTCTACTGTAAATGGTTCGTCATAAGAATCGCACAAATACTTATTGCTTCTATACTTTTACCCACTTTTCGCAATTTTTTGTTAATTTCACAAATTATATTAACTATTGGGCTGTTTGGAAAGTCCATGCCGATTTTTAGTAAGAAATACAGATCTGAATATATCGGAATGACTGAAAACAAATGAAATGTGTACATTCCTTAACAGCTGTTTCCACCTAGGTGGAAAGGTTGTGGAATAAAATGGTACATATATAATTCAATAAATATACATCAAAATTCAAATATGCCTTTGAATTTTTCTTAAAAATAGACATGAACTTTCCGGACAACCCAATAGTAAATGTTGCTTGGACTATATCTACTTTAGAGACTTCCGAGAATATATAAAGTATCATTGATTATAAAAAAAAAGAAGTTAAGAAACTACAATTTCGCACAAAAGTTTTTTTGTAAATTTTTTGTAAATTCGTCCAATCGGTGGACGAATACATCCTACACCCACTGTATCTACCTACGTACCTAGCAATTGTCACTTTTAATTTCTGGTGATTGTGTGTTACAGAATTTGTCCTGGCCGCAATAGCAGCGCGAGCAGAGTATGCTCATATATTTACAGCGAACAGTGAAACGAGAAAAAAGAATATTTGAGAGTATTTAATCGACTCGTTCCGTGCTCATCGAAGATATAGGACACATCGCGTTTGTAGCAGGCCGCTTCTCAACCAAACTTGCGTCAGTCCTGTCTAACTTTGTTCCACTCTTGCTGATATTAATACTGTTTCAACGAATAGATAGCCATTTTTTTTTTTAGTATTATATCGTTGACGAAGCAAGATGTCGTCTTCGTGAGAATTAAGAGAAAAACGGAACGAGAAGATTGCTGCATAGTATGTTAAGGATTGTATTAAATAAATGAGTTGATTTGTCTAGCGTTCGCGTGGACGCAGATATGTTTCTTCGTTGCTAGAAGAACTCTTTTTTTTCCGCGAGAATGAAGTCAATTCCCAAAGGAGATGTTGCTGTTTGGGGAAAAGAAAGTAAGATGTATATTTATCGTTTCCTTCGGAACGTCGTTCGACGATTTTTCATATTTGTTATTGTGTAATTGTTTTAATTTATGAGAATGTTGAATTTTTTTTTATATCATGCCATTCATTCATATGAGATCCAATAGGACAAGCGTACGACTGTAGATATAGAACACGGAAAGAGATTTGCCTTTTTTCTGTTATTTATCGCATAGTTCATATATATATACAATAAATGTGATATAGCTTTCCTTTTGTTTTGATAACATTATAGTAAGGAAAGTATACGCCACGGTACTTTATCCTTCGACTAGTACACATCTGATTTAGAATAGGCTTACCTCGTACAATTACTCGCAATAGAGCTTACTGTAAAATTTTTCATCACCAGGTTCACATTCAAATTCAAAGTCATGTAAATAGTACTACACCGATGGTTTCTTAGACGTAAGCATGGCGAACACCTCCGTGTTCAACTTAAAAGTCACGGCGGGCGAATTGTCCATGCAAGAATAATTAGTTTTAGAATTATTTTAGATTGCTCAGGGTTCAGAAGAATTTGAAAGCTATTGAACATTTTCGTGCGTTGTAATTAAGTGGCACTTGACCACCACGATCGTAAACTTACTCGAGTTTCTGACATGTCTAAGGAAACGAAGCATGTTTATAACTTAAGTCTGCATTTAGAATAAATATATTATAAAATTTATTCTTTGCACAGTAATAATACATACTACAGTATTTAATATTTAATAAACAGATACATATACATGTGTATCCATATATACATGTTTATGTATGTAAAGTAATGATACATTGGTCATGAAGTATGATAAACTATTAATCATTGTATATACGCATATATTAAATACATTATATACATGTATTGTATATCAATATATATGTATATACGGCAAATATATAATTGTATATATATATATATATAGATACAATAAAATATTCTTACAAGATACAAACTATTCCAAGTAAAGGGTATAGGCAGATGAGAGGGGTTGGTGGTACCCCTAAATAAAATTCGACTTGTGATGAGTTATTCGACAGCTTATCCTAAAAGGCAACTAAAAGGCAAAAATTGAAAATAACGTAATATCGATCAATTTAATTGAAAAAAGTTACTTATGAACGCTGTTGTTTATAAGTTATTTTCATTCTTAAATAAAAATTTAGAAAATTCTGTACTATATGTTTTTCTATTCTAAACGTATCAAATTTTTTTTAATCTTTTATCATCCCAAGTCTACATACAGACTTGAAATTTGGGACATACTTGTATTGTTTTCGATAAGCTATCTAATGGACCTATCGCGAGTTGAATTTGGTGTAGGTGTATTTCTAACCTCCTTATCCGACTGTACTTTTTGATTATTCCTTTTCATTTGTTTACAGCAAAAATAATAATAGCGATTTACATAGATACATTAAGATCGATTTAAGTACAAATATACATATGTTAAGTATAACAGATCTATGGTATCACACAAAATCATGGACATGGTAAAAATAAAACTATTTTGATCCAAATCTCGAAAAGTATACAAAAATGAACATATATTAATGTCATTAACGCTCGTTGATCACAACCAATTCATCGAATATTTAATGTGTCTATAAAATACTTCAATAAGAGTTAAAATATAGTAAATACAAATTAATTAAACTCTCGTCGCATTATGCCAGGATATACTTTAAAATTTTTGTAAGAGCACAATGACAGTATATAATACATAAAGTATCTACAGAATAGTAGTTTGAGATTTCTTTTAATAAATTTACTGTACTTCATATAATATAAATAACAAGCTGTAATATTTCACTTAATATAATTTGTTTAAAATAAGTAATTTTACAAAGCGTGTTACAATTACCTCGGTATAATTCAGTGTTATATTTACTTGTGCATGTGAAAGTCGAAATTAGTATATTATTTATTGACTTTTATCATCTTATATTCTGTAATCTCTAATCCTCAACAAAATTTAATTTTACGAACTTCCGATTTTAAATTGCATTTTGAAAGGCACACCATTCTATAGCGATGTTCATTATAAATCTTAAAGTTTTAACCTCAAATTAATATCTTTGTTATAACGAATAATACTTATGTAATATTATATGCTGATTCCTATAAGTTTTGTGCATTACCTTGTACCGTTAAATTCATAAGTACAAAAATTGTTAGATGCCCGAGTATTGAAATGATAAAACTAAAAAAAATTTCGTAAAGTAGAACGAGAAACGTTAACCTATACATACAATCGAACAACTATTTAATTTTATTTTTTTCGGAAAATACTTGGCATGCTTGACGAATTAGTTTTCTGGTGAAATATCTTGCTCACTCTTTGTCTCATATCTTCTACACCTTGTCCTACATTTACGGTGGCCATTGATAATGAAAGACCAGGATTCATTGATAACGACCTAATAAACACGGAGAAGCAATACTTGTAAAATTGTTTGCAAACTAAAAAGACATGTAATATTATTTATATACCATTCCGCTGGCTTTGTAAGATCCTGTCGAGATTCTGCTTCTCTTAGAAGCGATCGTACCGCTTCTTTCTGTTGAGGTAAATATTGGTTAACTAATTGCTCGAGGTTCTTCAAACCTGGCAATAAGACATTAGAAACACACTGATTGCTAAGTGGACAATAAACCAGAACGGAATATGCCTCAACCAAAGCACTGACCAGATCGACTTTTCGACCTTGTTGCAATGCTGCTGAAGCTATTCCAGTTAACTGTGTAGCTATAACTGTAAAACAGAAAATCGTATCTTCAGTTTTATATAACAAAAATTAAGAATACAAAAATTAATAAGTTCTCACCATCTTCAATGTAATTTTGGGGACAATTTGGAGCAATAAATGCTAATGTTGAAACCAACGGAAGTGCTAAAGTTGGTGGAATACCTTGAGGTTCTTTAGCAATTGTTTCTAAAGTTAAACGTGCTTTATCGCGCATCTCTCTCACTTTACACTCCGTTATTAAACGACCAAGCGAAGGAATTGCAGCGCATCGGACAGTTCTAAAAATAAGGAATAATTCCTATGTTAATGCTAGCTATAACTTTCATATCAATACTAGCTCATTGAATTTTTAGATCCTATGGATCATAACGGAATAATTCAAAATAGAGTATTTACAAATATATCTTACACATCAGGATCACTAACGAGTGTTATGATTGCTGGAACTACCTTAGCGCTTGCTAACCGATCACAAACGTGAGCTATTACGCAACCAAATAATGTTGCAGTTGCGCATCTTACAATAGGTCTTTGGTGCACTACCCCTATAGAAAAGGGAAGATGATGTCACTACTAAACATTCAATAAAAATATGATGAATCTCTATTGAAAATATCGGTAGGACTAACCATCCCATAAACCACTAAGGACAAACTCCTGCATATGCTCTTCAGCACACAACATAATTACTGCGATTTGTAAACTAGTAATACTGGTACCACTCATAGATAAAGCAACAAGGAACTCTTTCAACGTCTTAGAAACCTCTGTACCATTCAAAGTAGACAACAGAATTAAGTATGTCGGTATCAAAGTCAAGCACATATTTTTTTTATCTGCCGACAGTATCGTCAACTGTTGCTCAAGTTCGGCCACATCGGATAGGAATATTGCTTGAATCTAAAAAGCGGAATGCTATTAGATCACAAACACAGAAATGGCTCGATCAGTACCTAGCACTTTCATTTATAATTATAGTACTATATTTAAATATGTGATTTTTTTGTTTATGAGAATTATGAAACACGAAGCAGTGACTTCAAAATTACCCGTGTTTGCGTGATATATCGCCCAAAGCCCAAACATAAATAATGAATGTACATTAGAAGGGCATGTAAAATGGCTTCTTGTGTAATTTCTATGGATTTTACCATTTCCAAAATTTCCGTTACTCTGAAACATACAAACTATTGACATAGGGAAGTATGAATTAAAAACCTAATCAAAAAAGGAGAGAAAAACATACAATGTATTAGTGAACCACTCCAATTCTGGCCACGTATCGTTCTCCCAGGTATTTGAATAAAATGTGTTTAAAAGAGCTCCTACATCAACATCACCATCGTAAAATACTTTCGGATTAACGATATTGGAATGGCACAAGTTCAGGAGTACATCGGCTGCACGATGAAAAAACACAGGTTTAAATAAATTCATAATGGTTTAAAAATAATTTATCCCAAAGTTGATGATATCACACTCACGTAAGTCTGACGACATTCCATGTTCGATATACGCTCTAACTGTATCGGTATCGGCCACGCATACAATCATATGCGGAAGCAAGTATTGCAATACTAAAATCGATGACACCGTTCTTCCTTCATCGACGTGGTCTTTGTTTGGCGAATGCTGTGAATGTCCAGACTTCAAATGGTTCTTTACTTTAGATATTATACGTGGCAATAGATGAGTCTGCAGTCTCTTTAAAGACAGCGCCCACTGAGCTAAGATTGGTAGAAGTAAAGAAGACGTGACGTCTACGACAATAGGCGACGTATCGTGAAGTGCTGTTAATGCTAACTCTTCGCACTGTGAAAATAATTGTTATCAATATATCTAAACACTTTCAATTGGGAATTATACGATTTTTATTTATATAATACCTGAAAATATTTGTCAGGGTCATCCATTAAAGCTATGAGCAACGCAAGACTTCTAACCACGCAAGCTCTGACCATAGGATCTTTATCTTCGAGTAACATTTGTTGTAGCATAGAGAGCATTAAAGAGTTTCTTATACCAACGGACATATACGGAGCTAGCACGGAACAACATTCGACAGCTAGCAATCTCTTTTCAGGATACTTGTGTTGACTTTGTTCCCAACAAATGGTCAATATTTCTTCACCTTCCATTGGTTCATCCTCAAGTTTTGCCATTGCAACTAAACCTAATGGAAACATACATATCTAAGTAAAGTAATTTTCGTATGTTATAAACAATTGTATGTCATTCGTAATAATGTGTATTAACCCGCTAATATTAATTGTCTTTCGTCCTCCTGTGGTCTCTTCTTGAGATTGAACAAAAGTTGTAGTAATTTTTCTCTCTCCGCAGACTCGGTATGAAGTCGAATCACGCTTAATATTAATGGTATTACTTCTTCGCGCTTATTGAGTATAACATTGGGTACGATACGAGGTAAGGTTTGTGCTAAAATTTGAACGAGAGTGTCACGTGTAACTCCGTTTTTGAAAGGATCTTCCGCCGTGGAAACTATAGAACTTGGAATATTGACTAAACAATGCGCGATCACCTCCACCTTAAATTTCAGTGGTAAATGTCTACAAGGAAAATATTTAGAATTACTTTCATAAAATGAAAATCGTTTTCCTGTTTTGGAATAATCACTAGTCATCCAGTGGTTATCGCAAAACGAAATTCGCGTCGGACAATGTCAATCGTCAAGATACAATACCTAGATGGTGGATTTGGCAGAATAGCCGATCCTTCCGTAACGTCCATTCTAAGTAATTGAATTTTCGTCCATTCTTTATCGCCAGGATCAGTCTCGCCAAGACTAACAACGACGGATACGCTATCATCTTCCTCTGGTTCTTGCGTCGCGGTAGATGTATCGCGAGGTGGTGTTTCAAGAAGTTCAAACTTATCTGGAGTTGTGGAACTTGAATTTAACGTTTGTATTGTTCCGCTACTACCTTGCTACAAAAATAATACATGAATTACAGAAACCTAGAAAGCAATGTATATCTTTTTTAAAACATTTTTCATATGTATATATCGTTTATACCTTAACTGGGTTTTGTGATAAATTTTCATTTGTTGTGGCGATAATTTGTTGCAAGTTCACTTTTTCTTGCTCTAATAGCGCAATTTGTTGTTTAAGCTCATCTACTTCTTTTACCTGTAAATAATGCGTACTCTAAATAAATATTGATCCAACACATTAATATGGCGCAATAGCTTGCAAATAAGGTTAACAAACCATTTCCTTGAATTCATCTTTTTCTGCTTCAGATTCTTCTACACAAAAGTCCGTCTGTACACTAACACTTGCAGAAGGTGATTTATCATATCCATTAACCCTCATATATTCTCTGTAAATTTGTAATAATTCTGCAGGTTTTGGAATATTCAACCCTACATCTTGCCAATCTTCAAAATCTTGATTGTCATTTTCATCGCTAAACGTGATCGACGTTAATTTGTAAGACCGCGCTAATAAATATTCATTAACAAGGAAGTTCAAAGCTCGTTGCTCGTGAGGCTTTATGGGTAATTCGCTAATTAAATGTTTATCAGAACATTTGTCAGGTGTAGTTCCTTCAGATTCTAAAATATAAATAATATCAAGTTGCGATGTTGTTACTTTAAATGTAAAATTTAACTAGCAAAAAGAGAAAGACCTGTTACTACTGTGAGATTCGCACGAAGTGCAGAAATATTTTCTCTGGCCTTCCTTAGTTCAAATTCCAAAATTGCTACTCTTTCATCGACACCTCCACCATCTTCAGAGTATCTTGTCATGTCCAGTGAATCTAAAGTAGCCTGACTAGATGATCTAGCTAATAAATGAATACAAAAGTATCATCTTTATATATATTAAATAGCTATGCTCAATTTACATAGTTAATTAATTCCAAAATGCCAAATAAATCGAATTATATATACACAATGTATTTAATAAAAAAAGTATTGTACATTTACACAACGGAATATTAAAATGTTAGATTTATAACTAGTGAAACAACTGAAATGGAAATGGAAATTAGTTGATGTATAAATCTAAAATTTATATTCATTATTTGGACAACTTTGCCTACAATACATTTAGTACACAGTCTGAGTTTCAAAAATTAATTAAAATTAAATAATTCTCTATGTACTCTTTTATGGAAAGGAAATTTTAGTGTCTAAATACATACACACATACAAAATATATATAAGGGCACAAATGGGTGCATATGGTTGTTTAACCACATACCTATGAATCCATGTAACTTGACACTGTGTAACTCGAGGACATTCTCTATCCATAGATAAATGTAAACTTATAAACATTACTATCGTAAGTATTAAACTTGTATTAAAATAATAACCAGTGTTTCAATTCTTTTGTAGGTAATAAATTTGAGTAACAAAATTATTTTAACAATGCTATACGTACGCATAGAAGTATATGGTTCCGGTTTGACATTGTGACTTTCAAAATGACTTGGGTTTGAGAAAAAATCCTTCAAAACAGGTAATTCTTTTCCAGCTTCGCATAGTTCAGCGTGCAATTCCAAAGCAGTTAATAAAAGTTTTTCATTTAAAAGCTTAGTAGCAATCTCTTCATATGATATGGATGTTTTCGCGGCAGCATGTCCTAAAAGGACAACGCAAACATCAGATTTTATAAGATTTATACATGAAAAATATCATACTGTCAATAATTATTAGACGGCATTTTGCATATTCCAATTGCCGATGACGTGTATATATTTCGCGAGCAATTATCAATGACACAATCTGCATTCGTTAAAAAACAACCTTAATTCGATCATATTATTTCGTATTGCAAATAGGTATTACCTTTTAAACAAAATACATTTGATCCTTTTAATGAAAATAACTGTTAAAGGAACGATTATTACCTTTACTGTCTGTTGACAGAGAATTCCTAACCTCCTGCACAGCACCAGCCATAGCTTTCACTTTACATGAACGTTAACTGAGAATGACATGTCCATCTAGGCTGATGAATAAAATAGTAACCCACTCAAGCGCGTGCCATGCTTTCATTAATTTAATTAAGTATATTAATAGAAATCAGTTGGCTCTACGGGACACACGACATCGTTTACGATGACAACAAAGCCATGTTATCCTCCGTAATGTCAGAAGACTGGCGCAGGGCGCAGGAATGGTCAACAACTGACCACATTCGAAGATTCGTGCATGACCACAAGAGGACTGCGCGACCGACTGTGTTCGTATAAAAAGAAAATCGTGGCCATTCCAAATAGACAAATTTTGCATATGCATGGACAATGTGCACGTATAAAATATACATCAGATTTTCTCATTAGAATTTTGAATGTGTATAAATATTCATCATGTGTGTTGTATTTCTTGCAAGACATTTTTGCGACATACATTCACTTATCGTCATCGTGTGATATTTTCTGCTAGGTTTAAGAGGGATAATATTAAATTGCATAAATAAGAATCTGAATGTCTAGTACGATGTAAAACTATTTCCAGGGCTGGCGCAAGGCAGGTTCAGCACGTTCACTGGAACCCGGACCCGCGTTTTAAAAGGCCTCGCGGTCTACGAAAATTACTGATTAACTTTTCACAGACTGATGATACCATTAACAAATACAAGACATTTTTTTAGTAGCGCTGATTAAATTGAAAGGAGTGACAAAAATCATCAAAGCATTATTATTTAATATTCATATTATAAAAAATATACAGGGTGTTTCAAAAATGTTGTAACACCTTGAAAGGGGTGGTTCAGGAGGAGGTGATTTGAAACAACTTTTTCCTTAGCGAAAATATTGTCCGAGGCTTCGTTGAGGAGATATTAACGGAAAACACTGACCAATCAGAGCGCGCGTATACCGTTGGAGCGGCCGCGGTAGCGTATGAGCGCAGCCGCCTACCGCGTAGCCTACGCTCAACCAGCATACTCGCACTCTGATTGGTCGGGGTTTTCGCTTAATATCTCCATAACGAAACCTCGGACAACATTTTCGCTAAGGAAAAAGTTGTTTCAAATCACCTCCTCCTGAACCACCCCTTTCAAGGTGTTACAACATTTTTGGGACACCCTGTATAATATATGTAACAGCATTTGTAAATAAATAATTCCTCGTTGTAAAATTTAAGTGTAGTATTTGCATGTGAATCCGGGTCCCGCAAAAGGTCACGCCGGCCCTGACTATTTCCTTGGGTACATCCAGAAGTGTCACCGCTCACTGAGCCGCTCTGTGAGCGGTTTTGGTACTAGTGGCGCCATCGGTGGGAAGTTTCCCAAGTTTGTAGTAAAAATAGTTCCCACCATTTCTGTAAGATGGCGCAACTAACGCCTTTAATCTATTATTCTTTATTTTTCATGAATGCATAATTAATATGATTCTGTGCTTCATAACAGCACCATATATATTAATTAATATGTCAAAATTTACCATTGTTACGAATAGTTATTTAACGCAGCAATAATTATCGACGATGATTATCAATTTGTTGGTGGTGCCATCTAGCAGAAAGAGTTGGAACTATTTTCACTACAAACTTGGGCATTTTCCCACCGATGGCGCCACCAGTTCTAAAACCCGCTCACAAAGCGGATAAGTGAGCGGTGGCATTTTTGCATATACCTTATATTATACGAAAAGAAATAGAATATGTAATATCGGTATCAATCGGTATTTACATAATTACATGGCGTCATCTATATGTAAAAGGATGGCCAAAGGATGAAATATTAGTTCGATACGCTCATTACTAGATGAGTATTCATTACTATGCTATTCATTTAAATAAAACAAATTTGAATTCTCAAAGAGAATTAATAATATTTTGCACACCTTGTGATAATTAGTTTGAGTGCGAAACTGTATCATATATCTCGAAATATAATTACTAATATCTAATGTAATAGCCTAAAATAATAACTGCATGTGTGAATATGCAAATTGTTCATTTTTACATTCTACTTAATGTATTATAAGTTTTTGTTTTTTCTATATATTTTTATTCGATATCTCTATATATTTTCATTGGAGAATTATAATTATTGTACATAAGTAGTAATCTGTATTAAATTCGTATCTCTTCGGAATGTTACGCTCTGCCGTTTTCTCTCTTCATCTTCTTGTTAAGATAATTATATTTCGTAATTATTTTATTTGTCCTTATTAACCTTGTTACGTGTTTTATAATACGTAAATTTAAAAAGTGAGCCAAAAGAGATTGATATGGTAAGGACATCAATATATAATTTTCGTGGAGTTGCTGAACAAGTTAGATCAGTCTTGTTTCTGACAACTAAGTTTTTAATCTTATCAAGGAAATTGGTTTATTAGTTGAAAGGAAGTGGTCAAATTTTTGCCCAACTTTGTCAAACCTTACCATATTCCCATGCTTTATAAACGAGAAGATAAAATGTATTTATAAAATTAAAACTAACATTATTAATCTTTCCAATGCTAAATAATTTCATGAATTATAGTAAACGATCTACTTGATCAATAAAATATTGATTAAGGTATTGATTACTTTTGCAAAGCTTCCAAAGTATCACATTTTACACATAGAATTATAAAACAGAGAAATGGTTTCTTCACCTTTAAGATGCTTATATTAAACATATTTTATAATTATTAGAAGGATCTTATGCATATATTACGTTTGAAAAACATATAAGGTATGAATTTTTAAACATACACAAGTACTTCAAAAACATAGTTCTTTATCTTTCTCAGTACAAGTTTGAAGCAATTTGAATATCAATAATTTCTTAGAAAAATTACAAATAAAATATAATTATAAGGAAATAAACGTGTATAAAATCAATACTTAAGCAGAATAAGTATTACAAATACAAGTGGTTCTGTATTATGTTACATCAAAAACCTAAAACAATTTTGTAGGTTGTTGCACATGGAAAACCTAACGAAGAACAGGGTCTAGAGTGTACCGAACTACACTTTAATTTATTACAAAGTCACATTTATTAGTCTCAGCTCAGCTATCTCAGCGTCATCAATAATACGAACCTGTTTGCTCTATGTACAATCTACCTTCTGCGCGTCTTTTGTCAAATAATAATCGTAATAAGTAATAATAGTAGCAATAACATGTCTCAAATTTTTTCGAAATATTTTTTTCATTTTTTTTTTGCTTTCGCCTCGTTGATATTTTTATAAGTGTGTTGAAAAATCGGTATAAATGTAACTACTAAAAGGAGTAATATTACCGTAGTAATCATCGTAGCTTAGACAAAACTCGGAAGGACTGTAACACCATTTTACCTTATCCTATGTTACTATTGCAACGTTATTAAAGTTGGTTCATTTAGATACATGGCTTTGTAAAACCATTCGAAAACAAAATTCGCCAAACAATCATTTCTAAATAACTAATACAAAAATCATTAACATTTTTTTTCTCCTACAATTCGTTCAAGCACCATTGGCTGTTTTATAGTATACGAGCGATTGAACAAATTGGATTCGATTAAGTCTAAAATTATTACTTCGTTCTTGATTTACTATCATCGATAGATACTACTTTGTAATGTCGATATAAACCTCTATCGACGCTAGTACGCTAATATTAATTCTTACAACTAGATCACTACCCTCGATACTATCAGCGATAAGTTGCTCGTAAGTCTTGCCGTGTTTTCACGATGTTGGTAGCTACGACACTTGATCCATACTGATATCCCTATATTCTTAGTTTTCTATTTATTTCCTATCATCACGTTCATATAATTAACAACTAGTTTAATTCGAACAATGATTTTTTTCGTTACATACCAATATATTCAATTGTCTCAGCAACCAACGGTAGACTCAAAAAACAGCATAAAATTTATATAAAGTATTACAGGTCTTCCAGAATTTTCCTAAGTTATAATTATTTCATTATATTTTCTCTAACCAGCAACCGCCAACTCCAAATTTGACTCAGGTTGGGGTCGAGAGACGCAAGGCGGTATAGTACTTTTTTTTTTTGATTGGTATCAATCTAAATCTAGTATTTGGACGAAGTGCGAGGATGGGTCGTGCGTGCTTTTGCTTTCTAAATCGAGCGTGCGAATCTCATAAAATCGTTTTACTTCATTTAGCCACAGATAGCTTACTTTCGTATTTTCTTTGCCAGTTATAATCGTTAATTCACTTGATAAGTATAATAGTCTTTTTCAAAGAAAGAAACACGAAAACAAGAACGAAGGTCGTAATAATGTGTACGTGTGTGTATGCGAGTGTTGTATGAACAATGATTGGAATTTGTGGAACAGCCCTGAGAAAGAGCGACCGACGCGCGTGGAAATGACGTTTAAGTGAGTCATGGCATACCGCCTGTGTGGATCTGAATTGTATGAAAATGAACGTTTTCACTGAACGTGTGAATTTGGGAATTACTTATTAGCTACTTCTTTTATGTTTACTCTTAACCTCAAGTCTTAAGAGCTGTGTGACGTGAATCTGCACACCCGTGCCTCGAATTTGTATATAAATGACAACCTTCAACGCTAAATATCGATACTTCTGTAAAGAAATAAAAATCAATAAATAGCATATCGTAGTTCCACTGAAAAGTACATTACGTTTTAAATAATTCAATTCGATTTAAACCCACCGTCAGGCAACTCGTATAGTTTTCTAGGAAGAGAGGCAAAATAAGGATGCCTTAATGCTTCTTCAGCTCCTATCCGTTGATCAGGATTTAGCTGTAGAAGCGACGACGCCATACTATCGCCATCAGCAATATCATAGAGTCTAGGAAATGAAAGACCCAATTTTCGTGGAGGATAGAATCCCAGTCTATGTGGTTTGTATCCTGGCAGGTGTGTGACACCAGGCCAAGTTTCTTCGGTAGGGGTACCCAATACTTTGAATATTTTATCAAGTTGGTCGTACGTACAGCGTACACCTGGGAATGTTGGTTCACCAGTCAACATCTCCATAAATATGCAACCTACTCCCCACATGTCAAGTGAGGTAGAATACTCTGTGGAACCCAAAAGAACGTCGGGTGGCCTGTACCATAGAGTCACAACTTCGTGCGAATACGTATGCGACGGTACAGATTTAGCTCTTGCTAAACCAAAATCTGCTAACTTCAGTTCTCCTATTTCACTGATTAATAAATTTTGTGGCTTTACATCTCTATGTAGTACCCTCCTAGATAAACATATAGTCAAATTATTAACGCGTAACATTAAATTACATGTCTCGAGGGGGTATTCCTTTTTCTTGATTAGATCTCTCTAATACTGGGAGAAGTATCAAAATATCTGCAATCATTTTTTTTTACAATAACGAAATAAATTAAAAAATGTTTCGAAAAAATCAATATTTCTCACGTATACGCCGCCATTTTGTTGTATCTCATTTTTTTCAACGATTCTGGTATTTCGTGGTTTCTCTAACATAAATTTAACAATTGCTTCCCCTTTCGATGAAAGAAAAAAACGAATACCCCCTTTAAATTATGTGTATATTTTCACCTCCGATGACAATATGCTAATCCCCTTAACAGTTGGAATAAAAACAATTTAACGTTCCGTGGATCCAAACCTCCATTACCACTCCCATGCCTCTCCATATATTGAGATAAATCGGTATGAACGTATTCAAAAACAAAAGTAAGTGTCTCGCGCGTATGAATTATGTCGTGCAAGGTTACAATATTGCTATGCTTCAATTCTTTAAGAAGGCTTGCCTCGCGAATGGCAGTAAATGGAGCACCTTCTTCTTCTTGCAGTCTAATTTCTTTAAGTGCCACCACTTGATTTGTAAGATGACTATAGCCTTTGAACACTGTGGCATACGATCCTTCTCCTAATTGTTCCAGTTTTACATAAGCTTCAGATTTACCAAAAGGAGAATCTCCCTGTAAGCGAAAGCATAAATGTTTGTAAACATCGAACTTATCAATGGACATGAACAGAATAAATACACGCAAACGGAGCATTACCCCAAATGCTGAAAATCTTTTGGTTCTTCTAGGAGGTGGATCTGGCCCAAGGAAGACCTCTGACTTGGGTCGTGGTGGACGTCGAGGTCGCAAGATAACTCTTGTTTCTTCGCGTATATCCTCGTCGAGAAGCTTGGAATCACTAGAAACGGAAAGCTGCCGATGCACTCTCTCATGGTCGCCCATACCTGTCCATTCTATGACATCCAATTTCGTCCTTAAAACTTTCTTTAAAATAACAGCAATAGGAATCCACGTAGAATTATAGTTTCTCAATATTTTATCGATACATAACATTTTAGTTTACATAATGCACCTTCGCTGAACAATACAATATTATATTACATAGATCAAACTGCATATCTGACTGCTAATATTTGTTAAAGTGATAAAATGATTGGCATAGTTATCAAAGGCCAATATAAATTACATTTTATGACAGTCATTCCACACAATTTGTTATCTCTAATAAAAAATAAAATACTTAGCTTTCCGATAAGTGTTCATGTGTACTGCAACAATCTATTTACTTTGATAAATGAAACATTGTTTCATATTTATCTTAAAGCAAATTTTAATGTGATCAAAGATACGAAAGTACATTATTAAGATATTTGAGAACACGGCTTATTATTATATTTATTGCGATTAATTAATTTTTCACTTACCATAACGGCGATCCTTATCTGCAGGTATATTGCCGTTTGGTTCCAAACGGTCTAGGAACTCCTCGGAATAGCCATTATATGGCAGTTGACCCCTGTTTGTAACATCGTCAGCCTCTTCTTTTGATATTGCTAATCCAGATAAAACAGTACTATTGATAAACTGATACTACGTAAATAAATTCTTAAATAACATGTCAGTAGCTGTATCATGAAATAATTTAATAATTTATAATAATAAATAGCAAATAATTATTACATAACAATAAGTATGAAACCTTTGATATCTCTACAGGAGCATTAATACTTTTACAATATGTGTTATGCAATGAAAAAGTAGCATAACTAGATTAAGTAATCAAATTACATTGATATATAAAACTGAAATAAAATATATAAAATATTGATTGATAAATATAAAGTATCCATTTTAAATAATCTTCAGAACAGTAAAAAAAAACTAAACATTCCTTAAAATTGTAAATAAAATCAAATTATACTTACAAAGCCTCCCAAAGCTGTGGCTAAGTCGTTTTTTCAGCTTTTGTACCCTGCTAAGAGCACCTCCCTTCTTTTCCCGCATTGTCACAGACCCTGTGCATAATAAGCGCAATCTTTAGCAACTGTAAATCAAAACAAACATACATAAATAATTCAGATATCCGCGAACCATAACATGTAGCCAAGAAACTCAGAATAATTCAAACATGATTAACTATTACAGTGTTTCTCAAACTTTACTTTAACACAGACCTACCCTCCCTGCCCTCAATAAAGAATTTCTGTTACACACCCTAAAGTAGAATTAAATTAATATATTTATAATACATATAACTCAAAACTACTATCTAAAAATATGATTCATTTTTTAAATAGCTTCATATAATTTAAGTTGCATTTTTTCTATGTTTTAACTAAAACAATTCACAACAATTATATAGAAAAATTAATTTTGGTTTTGCTTTTATTTGATTAAATATATATTAACAATTGTTTAGTATTATCTCCAATTCTGTGATAATAAATTTTGTTAATAAAATAATAAAAACAATTGTACAAACCTAAATTTAAAGAGATGGATGATGCTGCTCCTCAGAAATTAAGAAGAGGAGCAATGACAGTATTGCTTTCACTCAACACAACTTGTAAAAATAAAAAATAATAGAATCACTAAAGCATTTCGGTTAACATATTTCTTTGAGGAATGAATATTTCTGTATGAAAAAATTGTGTTCTTAAAGTGTCCATAGGTAAATATATTAAATTAACTGTTTTTAAGCCAAGAATAAAAAAAAAAAAATAAAAAAAAATTGTCGTTCTTTAGATTAGACAATCTTAATAAAAATGATGGTATAATATGTTTTTATTCCTGACACTCTATAAACCCTAGTTTGAGAAACACTGAACTATTACATATATGATGACATCATGCAATGTGCAATGTCAGTATTTCATGATTTTATGAGTAATGGTAGCAAGGATAAACGTAGGATATATCTATTTTGAATAAAGTGAATTGTATCTAACATTATTAATGAAAACTTCAAAAAAATAAGAACACAATAGTCTATTTCACATACATAAATAACATTCTCTTTCTGTTAAACGAAGGGAAGATTATACTATGTAACAATTCATTTATTGAAACAATGAACCAATAGACCAAAAAAGCATATAACTGTTTGCACAAATGCATATGACATTCTCCTTTACTTTAAGTAGTATAAGAGCACATATGCTTCATTTGAAGAAGATAATAGACACACTTGTTTGTACCATTGGCAAAATTATTCTATCGATGTTACAAGGCTACAAATTACCACAAGCAAATAATAGGAATAATGTAAATTCACTATTAGAATGCACTGCGCATGCATTCATTATTCTTTTGCTATCTTTTAAAAACCTATAGTTTGAATTTAAGTAACAAGAACTATACTCGTGTTCTGTTATAAATTCTATTATTAAAAAGCTTTAAGCAATTAAATTCTTAACGGGAACATGTGTATACATACAAGGTATCCCAATAATTGTATTACAATTGAAAAAGAGAAATACATCAAAAATAATAAATAAACATTTGTTGTATTATAAAAACAGCTTTGGAGGTTGTGCACATTGATGCATACGATTGTCTTGATTTTTAATGACTTTCTACAGAAATATATTATATACAATCAAGACAATTTCACAAACAAGAATAACACAGTAACTTCCCAGACCGTTTATAAATTCAAATATAAACACATCTATAGTGTTGTCAGAGAAACTGTCATAAAGTTATTCCCACCACTTCTTAAAACTGATCATACCATATTAAGCATATCACACTCCATCTTACTATTTCCCACTTTCAATCTGAATGTTTGCAAGGATGAAGGAGCTGGAGTAATAACAGCAATCAAATTTCATCAGCTCGCCTCAGAAGTTGTCATAGCACAACAAATACCATTTCAGATTCATACCAGACAGATTTTCAAAATTGTTTTTTCTCAATAAGTTATGGCCCTACAAAAAAAAAAAACTTTATTTTATATTTCTGATTCTATTTTTTCATAAAGAATCACACTCCATTTTCGATTATACTACGATTGTCGGGACACCCTGCACGTATTATCTTATATGTTTACGGTTGTGTGCGATATAAAAATGCGTATACGTGTATATGTGCACACACGTGTCGTTAACACAGGTCGATGAACTAATGAAAATTTAGTCGTACGTGTCGAATAACGATAGGTAAATTACGTTGATAATTTTTAGAGTGGCTACTGACTCCACATCCCGTTTCACTGTGTTCTGCATGCTTCCTCGTACACAATAGCACTTTTCTCCATTCATGCATCTGTCGCGTTCAACGAGTGACGTTTTCGCGGCAATGGAAGGCAAACACCAATAATCGCGCTCTAGGTGACGATGCACGGCTCCGATGCAATAACGCGTTTGATAAACTCGTCTACACGGCCGAAGTTTAATAAAAAGTTTCGCCAAGAATGTACACGATCCGTTTCTCTCTTCGAAATACATACTGTTCACCCCCCACCTTTTTCATTTGTAAACGACACACTCTCCTCGCCCCTTCACTCTTTGCCGCACTCTCTTGGGCCTGTCACTTTGTCTCTCTCCGTCGCACCAACGTCTACAGGGCCGGCGCTACAATCACCGGCGCCCCGGTGCAATTTCCAAATCACTCAGCCCTTCTAATTCACGTTACAAATTAGAAATATAGAAACTTGAGTTTTTCAGTTTAATAGCAGTATCGAACATTATATAATAAAGCGGACGTGATTCCTATCAATTTTGGAGCAATCTAGAAATAAGTATATAATTATTTCTCGTCGTTTCGACGCAGTAATGCTGAAGGTATATAAATATTTCTGAAAGAAACTTGTAAAGTAAAAAACCGTTAATATAAAATGCACATAATACAAAGTCGAGGAATAAATATTTACTCTTGGATTGCTCCAAAACCAGTAAGAATTACGTCTAGTTTTGTTTTTTTATATAATAATGATACCTTTATATACTCTTTATATACAATTTTTATATATGATATTTCATTACATAACAATATTATCGTGCACGTTACTAATTTCCCGTAAAGCGTAGACAATTTTTTTAAAAACTGATTCGTTGGCTTTAAGTTCGAAGACTTGTCGATTTTATCGGCTCCACTTTATCAGATTATAATAAAGCTAGATTTCATAATTGTGTTTTTCTTTCTTTATTAATCTCAGGAATGTCTCTTTTCTTTTTCTAGCCGAAACGCTTCCTAACCGGAGGCATCCCCTATGCGGTGCACCGTAAAGCCGGCCCTGGCAATATCCACCCCTACAATCACGAAACTTTTGACACTGTCCAACCTACTTGATTCGTGTTTTACCAGAGTCCACATGTGCAGCGCGAAAAACCGAAATCCGTGAACAAATACAAGTAGGGAGGGTAGAGGACAGGAAAAACTGTCCGACGACGAGGGGCACGCGATCTAAGGTTGTGGAAAAATGGAAAAGAAGGTGGGGAGTAGTGAAGGGCAGAGGGGCGGGGGAGGGAGGGAGGGAGGGAGGGAGGGAGGGAAGGGAAGGAGTCGAGAGAATTACTTCTGGTAGCCGGAGCTCGCGCGGGCGTCAACTTACCCTCTTTGCTCTTCGAGGCGGTCGAGCCCTTGTCCTGACAGTACATGATTACTCATTCGCTCGCACGCACGAAACACATCACATATGGGCGGTGACGCACTGTGTGTGTGTATGCGTGTGCGAGAGAAGCTACGTTCCGTGATGTTTCTCTCGGGCAGGTCAGGTCCGGCGAGCACCACCTTCACCTTTGCCGTGTCTCGTACATCGGTGGTAGCGTACGACACTTTCCTGATGAACTGATCGCCATGAAAAACACCAACGTTTCCTCTCTACCGTTCGCCGTTCAAGATCTCGCGCCGTGTGCTCTGGCAAATGGTACGCGCGGCCGATAATTTCCCCGGTGAAAACCTTGCAAAACGTTTACACGCCTAGACTCGAGGCCGAGGATCTCGTGAGTAACCTTCGTGGGCCCGGGTATCTTCTACTTGGAACTTCCTGGATCTACGGCGGGTGCTCGCGCACGCCACCACTACCTTGAACAACTCATCCGCGAGAACAAACTTCTCCCAAGAAGTCTTTTATATTCCCACAGCCCCACTGCCTCGCGCCACAGACAAAAGTCTGAAACTGGCCGATCCACATCGATCCAGGTGTATGCGTTTCGCATCGAGTACGGTAGTTCGAATGAATTTTTATGCAGGCTTCGTTAACGCCATCTCGCGGCGCGCAAATTAACTGCGAGCGGAGGTGGACAAAATTCTGATGTACGGTCTGCTCGCTGCATAGACGCACGTCTACGGTTCACTGGGAAACCACGTGACTTCAAGGCAGAATAGCACTTCGGCCATACATACATGGACTGCTCAAGCTATAGTGTAGTCCGTAACCAACATCCCCCATGCCAAAGTTACGAGTAAGCAGTAGAGATGGCGTGCAAAATCACTAACCGTTATTTATCACAGTGATCGAAAAATCACGATCACGATGATGATTTAATTTCATACACGAGCGTGATCGTAGTTCTTTTATCTTGCTAGAATTATGTGATCACAATTCTCAATCTTAATTAAATTACTTTTTATAAAATGTTTCAATATGTATAGTTTGCATAAAAAAAATCCGCATATAATATCAATTTCAATTTCCTTTATTAAGTAAATTAGTAGATCATTTATTTTGCGTGGTGGCTACTTCAGTCCCAAGCGAAAGAATATTTTCTAACGTAGGATTACTTTTAACGGAAAAAAGAAACAGATTGCAAGCAGAGAAATTATCTATGCTATTATTCTTGAACAGCAATACATAGTTACTTATTTGTTATTATATATATTTTATTCCATTGTTATTTTGTTCTTTGTATTTAATTCATAGTATTCGTATTATGTTTTATGTATTAATTATATTATTTTCTAACAGTGTTACATTTTGTAAAAGTCTAAAGACACTTACAATTAAACTAAGACTTGCAATTCATAATTATTGACTTATATTCATTACTCTTCACTATTCCTCATTAAAGCATTCCTTTATTTACTATTCTTTAGTTCACTTTATTTTATGGGGTGTAGGTAATTTCTCATTTTTGTGTAGAATATATGTAAAATATACAGGTTAGGGTGTTTTTCATTACGGTGCATTTGCATTTAGGCTGAAGATTCTAACAACGCGTGCGAGGAACGGTTATGTTCTTCACTAATCAGAAGCGATCACGAAAAATCACGAATCACTGTGAAAAATCATCGTGATTGAGAATGAACGTGATTGAATCACGAGTGATTCAAAAGTAGCAGTTCACGCCATCTCTAGTAAGCAGTTGTGCGCAAGCGCTATAGTCAATGGGCGATAGCAGTGGGGAAAGGCGGGAATTGAAATTTTGGACGGTATGCCGAACTACTCTTTGAGTATATAGAAATGTATATAGAAATGTACATTGAGTATATGTCTATATACTCAAAGAAACTACTCTTCGACTATTGGTCAAAGCTGCAGTCAGCCTGTCATTGAGATGGAATTTTTGCTGTAGTTCTCGAATTCGACGCATGCGCATTAGCGTCAAGTTTCACCTTTGGTATGGAGATGTTGGTTACGCTCTGCTCATTGGATAACGCTAATGTCGGCGGTAAACGTCATCTTTAGAGAATAAAATGGTTAACTTTCAAAATCGTGCAAATCAGTCAAAAAAAAATCGTAGAAAGGTTTTAAAAAAAAGCATTTTGTAGGTAATATGTTGTAGTTTTTAGAACTTGAGTTAAATTTTTCGAGAAAAATTTATTTATTAAACTGCACAGTATTAAAGATTCGTCACTTTTGCGCAAAACAATGCATTTTTTTTTTGCAGCACAGAACAAGAGAGACAAAAAAATTTGTTTAAACCATCAATATTACGTCAAAGTTGACATTTCAAACTTTAAAATGCTTTTTTGTTTTCTTGTCTAAGATGATTTTTCACCTAGTATCGATACTTTCTGTAAGAAATGCGCATTTTTGTTCAAAGTCGTATAAATCGGTCAGAAAAAATCATAGGACAATTTCTAAAAAAGCATTTTATAGGTAACATATTGTAGCTTACACAATTTGAGTTGAATTTTTCGAAATAAAATTTTTTTATTGACTTTTGAGTTGTTGAAAATACGTAATTTTAAGGAACGAAATGACGTATTACTTTTTAAAACATAAAACAAAAAAACAATAGAAATTTAAAAATCGCATAATAGCACATTAAAGTTGAAACTTTAAGCTTTAAAACGCTTTTTTAATTTTATTTTTACGGTGATTTTTCACCGACTTACAGCTATTGGAATATAACCTAATTTTTAGGGTTTATAAAGTGTTCCCTATTTTTTTTGTACGAATGTATATACTCAAAGAGTAGTTCGGCAAACCATCCAAAATTTCAATTCGCGCCTTTCTCCACTGCTATCGCCCATTGACCTTAGCGCTTGCGCACAACTGCTTACTCGTAACTTTGGCATGGAAGATGTTGGTTACGGACTATACTATAGCTTGAGCAGTCCATGTATGTATGGTCGAAGTTTTAAAGTCATGTTTCGTTTGAATAGCACAGAATTAAGCGGTAAATTGATTGTGCACTTTGAAAAGATGTCGAGTCTCCTAAAATTGGAAATGAATGGAACATAAGAAATAAACGACGTTGATATATACAACGTTGAAATATAATATGAAATGTTGTAGAAAATCGAAAATTGCGCCTTCATGTTATATAGTGACATCGAGCACGTGATTCTTGGCGTAATAGTTCCATGCAAAGAGTATTAGATAGAGTGGAAGGTCCCATAAGAGCGCTATATAAAAAATCGTATACGAGTTTCAGTGCCCTCTGGTGAGTGGGAACCGTATTAAGCACCCCCTCCTTTCGCCTCACTCCGCAAGTTGCTCCATAGTTCTATAATCCCAGAAATCTCAGATCACAAATTTGAATTCTGTGAACTTACATCACAATAAAGACGCATAACAAATCTTTCATGCTAGAATTTATATTTTGTAATAACGTAAAAGTTAAAACAGTGTATAAAGTGTATCATGAAACAGTGTTGCGCGTCTTTATTGCGACAAGATTTCTGTAAAAAAGATTGAAGTTATATGATATAATGAAGTATATATAATTATGAAACATGTTAAAATTAAGTAATATAAGTTTATACTTACACTTAGTTATATTAGTTTATACTTAGGAATTATTTATACATAATAGTAAAAATTAAGAGAGAGGTAGGATATAATAAATTATTGTACAGTATAAACATACAATATATTCTTTAAAATATGTATTCGCGATTATACAATTAAGTTTTTAAATTAGTTAAAAATTAAAATTATTTAAATATTAAATTACATATGCGAATGCTCCTATTTTCTCTGGCATCAATGTTCGCAAACTGGAGCCACTTGTCTCATCTACAAAGGATAAAGTCATCTTTAATGTTTCTTCCCTTACATGTGTAACAAATATTCGCATAAAACAACATACTGTGTACTTACATAGCAGGATTTTTCGGTAATGAAAACAATATTACTCCAGCATTTCCTGCTTTACGCATGCAGTCTGCCATGGCACATTTATGTGGCATTTTATGTTAAAAATAATAAATACAAATATGTACATATCATGAGAACACACCAGCATACTACAATTACATTTTATCAAATTATACATATATATAATTTATTAAATGTAGCTTTAAGTTATGTATAAAATGCTTCGAATCGGACGCCGCGATGAACAGGAATGTTTGGAATTTACTAAAAAAAACTTATTTGTTGGCCATGACCGACGCTCAAATTTCGAACAAAGGATAACTCGAAAATAACGCTCAAATAATATGAAATACGCGAAATAATTTAGAATATTTTTTCGTTGATTATTAAAACATACAAACATTATCTAAAATATACTTACGTATGTATTAGGAAACAACGCCGAAATTTACAATAACACGACAAGAGACGCACACGGTATAAGCAGGTATAACGAAATAAGCACAGAAAATATAATACATATGTTTGCACTACACGCTCTAAACGATTCCTTAAAAGTTCGGATCTGGGATACTAGAGGTGCTATGAATCGTATACGCATACCTTCCACTCTATCTAATACTCTTTGGTTCCATGTTCGTTCGCATCTTGCCGTAATTTGCAGGTCGCGCATGCGTTTGCAATGCTATCGGGCTTTCTGTGTTAGTGGATACTTTCGCGTTGTGAGTCGGCAAAAAGGGAAAGCTGAAAACGACTCTCAAGATTTTTCGGTGTTTAAGATTTTTGCGGATCGCGATTCAACATCGAGCGATGTCGAGTACAGAAAAACAGCCGTTTCGCCGGCTGCCCACGAACGTTCTGCCCTACCATTATGATATTACTTTGATACCGGACTTCGACACTTTTACTTTCACCGGCAAAGAGTCTGTGCATGTTGACGTAAGTACAATCAATCTAGATCACCTATCGAGATTAATAATTAAAACAATCTGGAGCATAAGCAAAATTACATGACACATATTCATTTAATCTCTCTTTTTGTAGTGCAATATGTTCTTACACATTGTGCTTCTCTGATAGTTTACCCTCTTATCAGTAATTTTTTAATATTTCAGGTAAAGCAATCTACGGACACTATTGTCCTGAACATGTTGGACATCGATCTGAAGAAAGTAAGTTTCCATCTTACTGATGGACCTTGTCTCTCAATAAAGAAAATAGAGGTCTCTACATCCGAAGAGACAGTTACTTTGGTACTTGGTAGAAATCTGCCAACTGGCAAATGTGGATTTTTGCAATTGGAATTCGCGGGAATGATGAATGATAAAATGAAAGGCTTCTATAGAAGCAAATATCTTGGGTACTATAACTTTCACAATATTGTTGCATATAAATGAAAGAAAAAAAGTAACTTTGTCATTGCAAGATGTTCTGTTCAATTGTAAGTTTTAATATTTTGTAAGGGAAATGAAGAAGTGTTTTCTTGTTGGAACACATCATTATTAAAAGTTACTTTTACAGTACAACTTGTACTTTCTTGCTTGCTTATTGACTTATCAAATATGATAAGTATTGATTAACATCTTTGAAATAATAAATATTATATGTATTTTCAGAAAAAATAAAGAAGTTAAATATGCAGCTGTCACTCAGTTTGAACCAACAGATGCTAGACGTTGCTTCCCATGCTGGGATGAACCAGCGCTTAAAGCTACGTTTGACATTACCGTACATACACCAAGTAGGACTTATATAGGACTTTCTAATATGGTAAGCAGCGCCTAGCACTTGTGTTTCTTTTATTTGTTTTTCTTTTTTAAATGAAAACTAACCATTTGAACTAATTATACAATTTCTTTTTAAATGTTCGTTTATTTATTTCAGCCTCTCAAAAGATTGAACACACACGGTGAAACTGATAGTTTTGAATTTGAGACCACGCCAATTATGTCGACGTATTTGGTAGCCGTGGTGATCGGCGAATTTGATTACATAGACAAAAAATCTAGCGACGGTGTATTAGTACGTGTTTTCACGCCAAAATCGAAGGAAGAACAGGGCAGGTTCGCGTTGGAAACAGCAGTTAAGGTGTTACCTTATTACAAAAACTACTTTGGAATTGCTTATCCGCTTCCGAAAATTGATCTCATTGCGATTGCCGACTTCTCATCAGGAGCTATGGAAAATTGGGGTCTGGTCACGTACCGCGAAACTTGTCTTTTAGTGGATCCAGATAATACTTCCGCTCTTCGAAAGCAGTGGATCGCTCTGGTTGTAGCACACGAATTGGCACATCAATGGTTTGGAAATCTTGTAACCATGGAATGGTGGACGCACTTGTGGTTAAACGAAGGTTACGCGACGTTCGTAGAATTTTTATGCGTTGCTGATCTATTCCCAGAATACGATATTTGGACGCAATTTGTGACAGACACGTATATCGGAGCGTTAGAATTGGATGCTTTGAAGAACAGCCATCCGATCGAAGTACCTGTTGGTCATCCTTCAGAGATTGACGAAATTTTCGACGAGATTTCTTACAACAAAGGTGCATGCGTCATTAGAATGTTACACGCTTATATCGGCGACGATGATTTTCGCAAGGGTATGAATTTGTACCTTAATCGGCATAGTTATGCTAACGCGAAAACGGGAGACCTTTGGGATGCTTTGGAAGAAGCCAGCGGTAAAAATGTACGAAGCGTGATGTCTACTTGGACCGAGCAGCAAGGTTTTCCTGTTGTCAAAGTTCGACATCGTCAAGAAGGCAACGACCGAATTTTGTCGCTATCCCAAGAAAGATTTTTGGCCGACGGTTCTTCGGACACCGAGAACAGCTTATGGATGATTCCAATCAGCGTAAGCACGTCAAATAATCCGGAGGAATGTGTGCTCACTGATTTGCTGGATGAAAAAACGAAAGATTTTCAAGTCAAAAACGTTTCCGCGGACAGTTGGGTGAAGATCAATCCTGGAACGGTCGGCTTTTATCGGACTTATTACAGTCCAGAGGCATTGTCCCTGTTGTTACCCGCGGTTAAAGATCGCGCGCTACCTCCTTTGGACAGACTAGGTCTTTTGGATGATTTGTTCGCCATGGTACAAGCTGGACGCGCACCAACCGTAGAATTACTACAGCTTATGCAAGCGTTCCAAAAAGAAGATAATTTTACTGTATGGTCTAGTATAGATAATATCCTCAGGAAAATCGGAATTCTTATATCCCATTTAGATTTCCAAGACTCCTTCGAAGCGTGGGGGTGTAATTTATTGATAGACATAACAATGAAATTGGGATGGATACCGAACAAATTGGAAAGCCACTGCGATAATCTTTTGAGGTCCCTGGTGTTGGGTCGTATGGGAGCCTTAAACGATACATATACTATAGAACAAGCAAAGACACGATTCGACTTGTATGTAACTAAAAAGCAGCACCTCAATGCCGATTTGCGTAGCCCCGTTTATCGAACTGTCCTTTCCAATGGCGATGCGGATACTTATCAAACGATGTTGGAGCTTTATTCCAAAGCTGATTTGCACGAGGAGAAGGACAGAATATTGAGAGCTTTAGGCGCGATCAAGGACGAAACTCTATTGGCAGAGGTTCTCGAGTTTGCTATGAGCGACGAAGTAAGAGCTCAGGATGCGGTATACGCGATCATGTCGGTATCGATGACATACAAAGGCCGCATCATGGCATGGGACTTCTTCAAGAGAAATTGGGAAACGCTTCGTGATCGTTACGGAGGTGGTTTCCTGATGTCGAGATTGGTTAAGGTCATCACCGAGAATTTTGTCACCGAGGAACAGGCCAAAGACGTCGAAGAATTCTTCAAAGATCATCCAACGCCAGGAACCGAGAGAACAGTTCAACAAAGTGTCGAATCTATCAGATTGAACGTTGCATGGCTCGCTAGAGATATAGAATCTATCAAGGAATATCTGACTACTCAGGTCTGGTAGTAAAAATAAGTTATTCCATGCATCGAGTTTTTTTTTTTTATCTCTAACTTGTTACGACATCTGTTACATCAGGAAATCGATGGTTGGCGTCGGCCATCGTGCGAGTGTATAACAGAGTAGTAGCTTCGAGTCAATTACAAAAGAGGGAAGAACAGTTCTCTTTTTATAAAGTACCCACAAGAATTGAGTTCACACACAGTGATTGGTTTAACAGATACCTGATAACAAGTTGTTCGACGTTTATTTCCGTTGGGAATTCTTTGGAATGCATAGATTTAGATACCGTTTCACGGTGTCTGTGGTTACCTTACCGATGGTATTATTGAAACGCAGCATTAATTTTTTGCATTTATATATTTTTTTGTATCCCGTGGGCACGTGATTTTTCTTCCCGAGTACGAAATCAGATTCGAGAGCACTAGTGTTTGTCACTTTATATCATGAGTAAAATGAATGAAAAGAGGGGGAAAAACAAGCGTGTAGCTGCAGTACACATTTATATCACATACCATAATTGAGACGATTGAAATAAATACTTTTACGCTTGTACCTAGACCTATATTTCAAACACCTTGTCCATCATTAATTAACCCTCTATAATTCGAATTATAATGTTACCATAGGATCATTGGCAAACATTAAAATTAGAAGATAAATTGAAGATAAATTTTAAAGTAATTATGCAGCGTCTAACAGGAAGCTGGTTGGAAACATGATAGGTAATTTAAAGAAACGACTCGATAAGGTATTCGGATGTTGTTCATACACTTACCGTTTTCACTCCTACTCCCCCCCCCCCTCTCTCTCTCTCTCTCTCTTTTACATTCAAAAACATTTTTGAAAACATACTTTTTTTGAATGCGAGAACACTTGCTTTTGTGGAACGAAGCAAGGACCTTAACTGTTTGCATTTCGAGGTGATGCTTGTTTATCGCAGTCACTTCAGTTATACGTGTAAGCTGTGCAGGAGTCACAGTCGCTCAATTACAGATTTTCGAACATACATGGTTTTTAACCGCTGCAATAGCTAAAGTCTGAACGCCTTGAATTATAACTATTTTTATATTTTGATTTATTGATAAATATTTCAATAAAGCAATATTGTAAAAAAATATTCATTTGGTACTATAAAGAAAAGTTTTAATTACAAGCTTCTTTGGCATAGTAAATTATTGTTCCTCTTATAATTCTACTAGTCCTTTATAAACTTCTAAACTGCCACGGTTTCTCTTGCGGGTTCCCGGTATTTTCGCGCAAATGAATAGCCATCTAGCGGCGAATAAACCGAACTAATTTTCGGAGTTTGGTCAGCGCCTCTATCGGGAAAACGCCCAAGTTTGTCGCCGAATAGTTGAAGCTATCACTGCTAGATGGCGTTATTTCCATGGTTTTTACCGACATGGTGATAACGTACCGACCGGTGATGGTAAATAGCATGGAAATGACGCCATCTAGCAGTGATAGCTTCAACTATTCGACGACAAACTTGAGCGTTTTCCCGATAGAGGCGCTGACCAAACTCCGAAAATAGTTCGGTTGTTCACCGCTAGATAGCGACACCAATTTCCCGCGGGAAATTTGAACTTTCGCCATGTAGCCCGTTTCCTTTCAAAAAATTAGAAAAAATGCAAGCGAAATGCCTCAGAATTGCCACGGGGTACAAGCAATCAACCCCGAACAACGTAGTATTAGCAGAAACCAAAATCCCCTTTTTGGAACACAGATTCAACTTCCTGTGCTCAAAACACATTCGTACAAGATTATCATCTGAAAACTCTACAGTAATCGACTTATTAGAGGAATTAAACAATATAGCGGACAGATTTGAATTTGAGAACAACTTTGAGAAAATAAGACTGTTAAAGATTTTTGAATATATGAAGATCTACTCGGATATAATAATCAAAACCAACAACATATTCTACTTTGAAATCGATTATGCAATCCAACTATTTAACCCAGACATCGATCTGGAATCAGGCAAAAGGTTAGCGGAGTCTCCAGTTCCAAACATTGATTTAAGTATAGGTTCCAAGACGGAAGAGATGAGTTTACCCACCTATTCACCGACGGATCTAAGACTAGTATAAACAACAATCACAGTGTTGGAGGAGCCATTTGATGCGAAGACGCGGATTTCAGCGATAGTTTTAAACTCCCAGACTTTTCTTCCATTTTCACGGCCGAGGCAGTGGCATTACTGGAAGCAATAGAAATAATACAAAACAGTGGACGTAACCAATGGAGAATCTTTTCGGACGCTCTCAATGTATTAACAGCCTTAAAAAACAAATTTTTTTCTTTAGTAGGTACGTGAAATGCGAATGAACCTCAATTTACAAAAAAAAAAATTGTTAATTGCAAAAATGGCGGCAAAAAACATGAAAATGAACGATCATGTCGGCCGTTATTTTGCAATAACTTTATGCTATAATAATAATTCATTAAAAGTCGAGTTTCAGTAGCATATAAACTTAATTACCTTCAATTTAAGCGTTGAATCAAGTGAATCGGATAAAAATTCGATGAGCTATGGGTCCCACCTGATCGAAGGATTTTTTATTTTCTTGTATACTTTTTTTTTTATCCTGCATTGAATCGCTTAATTTTAGTGACAAAATTGAAAATCAACTTCAAATGTACGCCATCTTGTTTTAAATTAATTTTTTCGAAAATCCTTCGTTCAGGGACCCGCTAGACTGATCTACTTCCGAAATCTACCTTTGTCTTTGTTTTCAGGTAAACCATTGTAGAGAAATCTTGCTCGCCGCAAACCTATGTTTTTAAATCATCGTCTACGTCATCGGCTGTTATGACGATATAAATTAAACGTTTCTTAAAACAAAAAATGTTTATTAGTTCTTTAAGGCGTCTGGCCATCCTGAGCGCTCGCCAGATGGGTACTATTCTTAAAAAAAAATTAATTAAAAAATTAACCAAGTAATCGCAAAAATCCATTGCTATTCTTCAGATAATGTATCTAAAAGTAGCGTGTACAAATTTCAGAGCAAGCGGACCGCACGTTTACTTTCTTTTGGGATTATCTCGAAACTATACATTCTTCGAAATGGTACAACGTAAATCTCGTAAACTATCGGTCCGGTTGCTCTGAAATTTGTACACACTACTTTTAGATACATTATCTGAAGATTAGCAATGGATTTTTGCGATTACTCGATTAGTTTTTTTTTTTTATTAAGGATTTTTCTCGTGAAATTTCGGTGAAAAATAAAAAAAAAATTTCTTCGGCTCAACGTAATTTTCTTAATGGTAACAAAAAAAAAATATCCAATTGCTACTCTCTTGCGACAAACTCCAGAAACAATCTAATATTTTTTCTTTTTCTTTTTCACATGCAACCTAAAGAATATAATGATGGGACAGCCCACGCGCGTTTCGTGCCGAAGCCCTTCGCCAAAATTTTCGAACCGTCGCCATTTCTTTTTTTTGTTATCTGACAAAATTTTTCACGTGTTCATTAAACCGTTCTTTAGTATGTGTCGAAACATAAAAATATTTGTTTCTATACTTTGGCATTTATGAATTCTTTAAGAATAGTACCCATCTGGCGAGCGCTCAGGGTGGCCTTAAAACATGCTTTGTAATATACTTAATTGTTACTTATGCAAATTATTATTTAATATTAGGTTGTCCAGAAAGTTCGTGCCAATTTTTAAGAAAACTTCAAAGACACATTTGAATTGTAATATACATTTATTTATATGTATATTTATTGAATTACATAGGTACCATTTTGTTCCACAACCTTTCCACCTTTTAAGGGATGTACATATATATGTTATTTGTTTTCAGCCATTTCGACATGTTTAGACCCGCACCACCTATCAAAAATCGGCATGGACTTCCCGGACAACCCAATAACTGTTGAAATTCGAGCGTATAAGATGAGGATTGTATCCGCAGCGCCAATGTGCGGAAGGGCATCTTTTGTTGATGGTGTTTCGTTATGTCTTACGTGTTCCACATATGTTCCCTAAATATAGTATAATAACTAAAATGTATTATAATCTTTATTCTGTGTTTCTAATATAATAGTTCTATGTAAAGATATATTCTTATCATATAAAGACTCTTTAATAAAAATAACCAACAATAACTAAAAAAAAGTCACGAAGAAATGTCGTTTTTCCTCTTCCTGACTGCGACTAACCCCTTAACATCTCCTTATGGTCGATACTTTATACATTTTTTAATTCGCGCGCATCCCCGTACATTTTTTCGTAGTTCCAGTTGCCGCGAACGCGCATACTTCCGCGGTCTAGTTATAACGAACGGATGCGGGGAGCGAACCTATCATTTCTTCCCATATCTCATACGCGCGGGTTCTAAATAAGGATAGGTAGCCTGGACAGAGCCGGGGCGAGCAGAAAATGCCCTCGTCAGCGAGGCGCGCATCGCGTTAACCGTCGTTACGCGGTATAAGGCGATGGTTTGCGGGGTACGAAGCGGTTCTTATCCCCGATCGATCAGCCCTTTTAGCTTTCGCGTAGGAGGGTGTGCTTGCCGCTGTCACGCCGTGAGTCAGCCTCCACTTTCGTTATTAGTGTACATCCAGCGACCAACCAGAGGTCGTTCGGCGTCGAGTAGGCCTCGCCACCCTCTACGTCAGTCTCTCTCTTTTTACTCTTCGTGGTATCCCTTTCTCTCTCTCTCTCTCTCTCTCTCCTTCTCTCCTCATTGCTCCTCGCTATGAATACGAAGCGAGCTCGAGTGGCCGAAGGGACGGAAAGCCGCGGGGACACAGCCAGTCGGATAGAATCAGTTCCCGTGGGTATCCCGTGAACCCGACGTTCCCAGGAACGCGCACGCGACCCGGGACAGGGAACCGCGATCAATACGAACTTTGCGAACTCCGACACCCTGCGACGATGCGTCGTACGCCCGTACCGAGGCCCTCCTTCGACGGAGAGACGAACGTTTCAGGCTCCACCCTCGCACGTGTGCGTGGATTATTACGTACACGTGTGCCCATTTAACCACCCCACCGCCCCCTCCTCCGTCCCCCAACCACTACTCCTCGGTGATCGCGGGGGGGTTGTACCCGCTCGGGACGCTCGCGGATTTATCGCTTTCAGCGATACAGGAAGCGGGGAAACGACCTAACAAGAAACTGCCCGATGGGGGATCGTTACTGGACTGGGCTTGATTATAGAGCAGCAGTCGCTTAGAGATCGCCTTTTGGCCCCTCCTTTCGCTTTACGGATAGCGGATATCGTTCGCTGACCATACTGATTTCGTCACGTCTGCCTAGCTAGCCCCCCCCCCCCCCCCGGCCCCCCGCCACTTACATAAAATTTAAGGAAATTATTACATAATAATGCGCTATTTATGCGTTCTTCAAATCCGTAAGAAAGAAATTTTGCGCTCACTTCGTTTAATGCAAACAAATTTATTTAAATCGGGGGGCTGAGTAGGCTGCCGGTCAGCCCCCCCCCCCCCGTATTAATGGTAAGCAATATCGACAGAAAAACATGCAGAAATTATGCGCTAATTATGCGCCATCGTATAAGAGCAATTTCGATTTTTGCGCTCCATCCCTTAAGGGACTTCCCTCTTGGTGCAAATGCAAGTTTTGTCTCGTAACTTGCTAATATTACTAAAATTTCGTTACTCAACTGTACACGATTAATACTCGATTTATGCGCTACCGTATAAGAGCAATTTCGATTTTTGCGCTCCATCCCTTAAGGGACTTCCCTCTTGGTGCAAATGCAAGTTTTGTCTCGTAACTTGCTACTATTACTAAAATTTCGTTACTCAACTGTATACGATTAATACTGGATTTATGCGCTATTATATTAAAGTAACTCCAATTTTTGCGCTCCATCCCTTAAGGGACTTCCCTCTAGGTACAAATGCAAGTTTTGTCTCGTAACTGGCATTTGTACCAAGAGCGAAGTCCCTTAAGGGATGGAGCGCTAAAATTGAAGTTACTTCAATATAATAGCGCATAAATCGAATATTTATCGTGTACTGTTGAATAATGAAATTTTACTAATATTAATTGTTAATAATAATTAATTTTACAATTTCAATATTTCTTGTTGAAAATATTTGTACAGACTACTCAAATATGTATGAAAATAGGAGAAAAAGTTCGATGGAGTTAATTATTTTTTTCCATCCTAAAAAAATTCACGAAAAACCGCTTTCTTTAGATCTCCTAATTCAGGATACCCCCTTAAGGGGTTAGTCGCAGTCAGGAAAATGAAAACAGACACTTTCGTGTGTCTTTTTTTAAGGTATTAAATAATAATTTTTATTAATGAAATTTAAATATATGACGAAATATATCTTACAGAACTATAAATAGATTTTTGTTTTAAAAGAAAGTTAATTCATTTCGTCATAACAGGCGATGGTGTGGGTGGCCATTTTGTTTGCGGTGAGCAAGATTTCTCCAAACTGGTATACAGTGGGTGAAGAAAGTATTCGTACGCCGATCAATTTCCAAAAAAATTATGTGAAATTGTAATTTATTAACTTATTTTTTATAAACAATGATATTCTACATATTCTTGGAAAAAATCTAGAATATACACAGTACGAAAAGATTTGTTAATATGTATAAGTGAGAAATCAACAGGAAAAAATAATAAATCGATAGAAATAGAGGAGCAATAAGTATTCGTACAAGTGTTAAATTTTTAAAACTTCATTTAAAGAAAAAACGAAATTTACATTAATTTATAAATAATTAATACTTCGTGGGATTTCCTTTTGATTTTATAATTACTGCAATTCTTCTAGGCATTAAATTAACTATCATAAATGTCGATGTCATTTTGGGTGGGATCTTCTTTCATTCCTTTATTAGAGCATTTTTTAAATCTTTTTTACTAGAAATTTAATGTTTTCCAATTCCCACGAAGCAATAAACCGATGTGCTTATGCTACAAATTCTACTGTAAATTGTTGGTCATAAGAACCGTGCGTTAATTTCGCAAATTATATAAACTAGTAATTGTTATTTGAACTATATCCTAAAGATTTCCGAGAATATATGGAATATCATTGATTATAAAAGAAAGAGTTAATAAATTACAATTTTACACAAAACTTTTTTGGGAAATTGATCGATGTACCAATACATTCTACATCCACTGTACCTGAAAACAAAAATAAAGGTAGATTTGGAGAATATATTAGACTAACGGGTCCCTGATCGAAGGATTTTGGAACAAATTAATTTAAAACAATGTGACGTACATTTGAAGTTGAAGTTCAATTTTCATTATAAAATTAAGTGATTAAATAGAGAATAAAAAGAAAAGTATATAAGAAAATAAAAAATCCTTCGATCAGGGACCCGTTAGTCTAATTATTAGGTGGACTGGAAAGTAATGTCGTTTCTTTTACATTAAATTCAAACAAATTTGTTATAAATTTCTATTTTCAATTATTAATTATATAATCGTTTCCGTTATCAATAGCCTTTTGCCATCTAGTGTGCAAATTGTCGATGCCAAATCGATAAAAATCAATGAGCTGATGAATGATAAGCAAGTATTTAAAATTGCAAAAACGACATTATTTTCCGGTTCACCTAATATCACTTTCTTTATAATTACATTTTGAAGGTACTGGCGATAAGATATTCACAAAATTTTGAAAATTGTTAATAGGGTGGCGTATAAACTAAAATATGATATTTTAAGGTATCTTTTTTCCTATCTAATGGCTAATAGACATTGCAAAAATTTTGTTCAACACGAAGCTCGCCGCCAGTACCACCAATTGTACTCCATCAAATTGTAGAAAAAAAATTTCATTCCGATTCATGTAATGGATTTTGCGCGCAATTCTGCTCGGCATTTCCAAAAACGTGGTTTCGAGAAAAACATGTTTAAAGTTTCGTACGAAAGTAATACGACGCTGAGCCGGGCACGTTTGGGGGTCGAATAAATAATGAACTAAGCAGAATTTTATAAAATGCTTCTGTGACGGTCGTTGTAATATCTCCTAGACGATAAATATGTAGAAACAAAAATTTTTGATTTTTTGAGAATCTTACACAGGTGGATCCCCTTAACTCGATTAAGATTTTATTTAAAAAATGTTGGAAGATATTAATTCGAAACGAATTAACCTTTTTTTAAAACAAAAATTCTTGCATAGTTCTTTGAGACATACTTTGTAATATATTTACGTTTCATTAATAAAAATTATTATGTAATACCTTAAAAAAAGACAGACAAGAAAGTGTCCGTTTTCATTTTCCTGACTGCGACTAATCCCTTAAATGATGATAATTCAACTTTATTTAGGTGCAGTTTGAGAAACACTGATGTCGAATACCACGAGGTAAGTTAGGGAACTTCGATTCTCGGTATACCATCAGGGGCCCGTTGGACCCAATCTTAATTTTCGTTTTTAAGCAACTGAAAATTTCGAATAATGCTGTCTTTCGCTCTACCTTTATTCGTATTTATGTAAATTGCTCGCGAATAATAGAAAAATAAAAGAAAGTAAGAATCATTCATTGGGCCCAGATGGTAAACGATGATAACTACTTTTCCGCTTACATCGGGGATTGACACTCGATCGTGATTTATATAAAGATTCGTATGTATTCGCAGATTTGAAAATGCAAATGACAGTAATACTTTGTTTCATCATTCTAAATGTGAAAGGATGAAGTGAGGACGAACTACGGTGAGACAAATGTCAAACGTCTATCAAATTAGACTAGCAGTTTTATGAAAGTGAATATTACCATGCTATTAAAATAAAAATCGCATCATTCGTCTCGGTTGCGTCATGAATCGTTGAACTTACAGCAGGATTCGGTCTTTCCTTCGTGTTTAAAAAATGTATACGAAAGATACACGCAGTATTTTGCTTTTTTCTTGTTGTACATTAGGTGGACTGGAAAGTAATGTCGTTCCTTTTACGTTAAATTCAAACAAATTTTTTATAAATTTCTATTTTGAATTATTAATTATATAATCGCTCCCGTTATCAATAGCCTTTTGAATCAATGAGCTGATGAATGGTAAACAAGTATTTAAAATTGCAAAAACGACATTATTTTCCGGCTCATCTAATATTTGTTATTTGTAAAAATATTAGAAACTATTAAGCAAATTTTCAAGAGATTTGAGGACTTTACTTTGTGAGGAAATAATGAGCTCCATCTAGTTATTTAATTTTGTTTTTATCCCGGGCAGAGGATATCCACAAGCGGTTTAGGTTCCGAGTTTGGATTTCAGGAGTTCAGGATTTTCGAGCAAAGAACTGTACACGCAGAAGTAATCGTATGGACACAGTTCTGCATTTATTTCACGTGCGCGAGTGTGGCACGCCCCGCGCGACATTATAGTTACACTTTACAGCCTTTCAGTCTTCGCGAATATACAATAGTTACGGTGAGAGATCTCTAAATTATAATATGAAAAGCAATAACAATGATAATAATCATATAATAATAATATAATAATAATATAGTATCGACATTGCGATTAATGTAATTAATAGTCATAATACAAATAATTCGTTTTATTATCTACAACAGGAGTCCGAACGATACAGGATCTGGTCGACGTGACACGGTAAACATTTCCCTTCCGCGCGAAAACTACGAAATAAAAGAAAGGGGAGATCCGTTCGCGACCAGTTGCGATCAGGGTGCGCGTGCCCGCGACTGCCAACGCGAACTACCGATTTAAATTCAGATTAATTTCAGCGTATATTTAACGTCGACTTAACCTACGGTTCCTCGGCTCGTCGAGCGGACGACACTTGCAAAAATATTCCCGCAAATTGCACCGATTTTCCACCCTCGACTGGTCGCGACCGTCGGAGTCTTGGAAGCGAACTTACAGAATGCGAAGAGAGAAATTCAACGTCCTCGCGTTACGTACTCCAACGGGCAACACAGCGATACCAAGGAGAAATCAACGCGAAAAGAAACGTAGCACGATCGCCGTGTTAGCGAGAAAGAAACGTAACCGGAAGTGGGAGGGGCCTGGAGACCAGAGATGGGCCAAACTCCTACCTGGACACAGATTTTTAATTAAAAAAACTAAAGATAGACGGCTTCGCAAACCCTCGAGTGATATTACGCAATTTATTCAAATTTTTATGATTTTCAAAGAAGTTTTGTTGTAGCAATTTCGTTATTTACGCCAAGAACGAACATTGTACAGAAGTACCGGACCAGTTAATTTAATATACGTATCTTGGTTTTGTATT
>NC_071977.1:21796820-21800435 GCF_026283585.1 Hylaeus volcanicus
TATTCCAAACCTCGAACCCTCGAGTGATATTACGCAATTTATTCAAATTTTTATGATTTTCAAAGAAGTTTTGTTGTAGCAATTTCGTTATTTACGCCAAGAACGAAAATTGTACAGAAGTACCGGAGCAGATAGTTTAATATACATATCTTGGTTTTTTATTCCAAACCTCGAGGGTTATCATCTACTACCCCGTTTTCGAACGACGAAGTTCGATTTATAAACATAGAATTACAGGTAACTACCGTCTTCGTTGTACAGGAATCAGGCTCGAAGGGTTAATTTGTTCGTTAAAAATCCCAATCGGATTTATTCCAGAAGCAAAAGCTTATCGGAGTAGTCGAAAAAATCGCTATGCTTTCATTTGCAATTCTGCCCATATCTCTCCCAGGACTGGATTAAGACATCGGCTTTAGGAGCTAGAGCCCAGAGGCCTCCAGGGATTAACCCTCGGGCTACGGACTTGGGGCCAATTTGATCCATAATAAAATTATTTCCGTACTACGCATTTCGGAAGGAAGTTTCGCGTCGGATTTTTACATTTAGATTCATATTTACGTCGCTACATTTTCGAACTGTTCTTCTAAGAAAATAATTTTCTTCGTAATTTGTTTTCGCTCGTAAACATAGGTAATACTAAATAATGACTGCAGCTGAAAAAAAGAAACTGTATCTACGTACAAAGAACATTTTCAACGGATCGGATAATCGGCATTGTTAACGTACTTCGTTTTCCTCGAGATTAATGATCAAGACAAGGATCTTTGGTTTCTCGAGGAGTATCATCGATCATCGACACCTTGTACTTTTTTCGGGTAACGTTCACATGCTAATACTCCTATACCGTCACGTCGTTGAAATCTACTTATAATCGGTACACGTACAAAAGAAAAACCTTAGATGTACATAATTATTAGGTTGTCCCAAAAGTTTCTTTCGCGAGTTGCACTCAATTATTTTATGTGGTCGTGTTTATATAAATAGGCAATCTAATTTCATAGATAGTCATGTTGTAACAGTAATGGAGCAAAATGAATCGTGCACAATTCAGTAATGTAACATAAAACATACACTATTGTGCGTGTATTATTGGGTTGTCCGGAAAGATTCGTGCCTATTTTTAAGAAAAAATCAAAGGCATATTTGAATATTGATGCATATTTATTGAATCATATATGTACCATTTTGTTCCACAACCTTTGCACCTTTTAAGGGATGTATATATATGTTATTTGTTTTCAATCATTTCGATATATTCAGACCTGTACCGCCTACTAAAAATCGGCATGGACTTTCCAGACAGCCCAATACTTATTAATAAAGCGAAAGAAACTTTTGGGACAACCTAATACTAGACTGCGGATCTTTATGCAAAATAAAATCTTGGCAAACGTGTCTAAAAAAATTGAACCTAAATAGGAATTTATTTTGCTCTGCAAATATTATAATATCAACGTTACTCTCGATATTTTTTATATTCTTGCACACTCGAATTTTCTGTAAATGCATAAAGATTCGCAGATGTATTAGATCCGTCTAATAATTACTGTCACCTGGGTACACCTAATCGCGCGTGCTAAAACGTACTTAACAAAAGCACGACCTCTGTACAGCTCGAGAAACCAAAGAATCCCTGAGTCCTCGATTTAAACAGACAAGCAACCTTGTAAAAATAAATTCAATTCTTTCCAACCGTCTCTTTACTTCTAGAAATGTGCCTTCGATCGTAGCCCCAGGAGTCTACGCGTTTTCCAATCCGGCGCCGATCTCCACCCGGGGTCTTGGATGTCGCAGAGGATTACAAGGATCAAGTGGAGGGGGAGGAGGAGGTATCCAAGGAACAGCGGACGTAGAAGTGAGTCGATTACGATGAGAGAGGTCGTGCGAGGAATGCGGCGAGTTTATGTACAAGTATTTACATCTTTCTACGAAGAAAGAAGCTCGATCGGCCGCGAGAGGCCAGCTTTACAATTCTTCTTCTTCTTCTTCTTCTTCTTCCTTTTTCTTCGTTCTTGCTTTCTTTTCAGGTGTGCTTCGGGTGTCGAACGCACCCCCGGATGCCCACTAGTCCGAACACCTAAAAATCCATTCCCTTTCCTTTCCGTTTTCACAATACACCCCCGCCAGAAGCTTGTCCCGGTCCTAGAGGGCTCTGTACAATGCCGAACGCAACTCTGTCCTGGAACGCGGCGAGAAGAATGGGTTTCCCTCGAAGAAGACTCGAAGAACGGGCTCGAGCGACGTTGAGACTCGGTGGTCAGCACACGTCAGCCCTCGAGGAGAAGCTCGAGCGACCTGGACCTTACTGGTGTAGCTCGTCCGCCGACGCAGGTCACCGTTCCGCGACCAGCCCGGTCATCGTGGTGGTCGTCGACGTCGTCGACGTCGGGACGGACGTCGTGGCGTTCAACAGCGGCTGGAGGGGCTGCCGAGGGCTCGTCTTAGCGATACTGGACTCGTGATGGACGTTCGTCTCCTCGAGGGTGGTCTGGAGATCGCAGATGTATTCGATCACCCTCTGGATCACCTCCAGCTTCGAGAGCTTCCGCTTCCTGGGCATGTCGGGGACCAAGGACCTCAGTTTCGTCAGGTAAGCGGCTACTTCTTCCGCTTCGAGATCGCGACGAGTCCCGTTGATCCCGAGACCACTGTGCAGGACACCGCGGCTCGGCGGCACTCTGCCGCCCACGGGGCTCACCACCATCGCTTTCATGTCTGCGAGTTCAACTTCTCTCGCCCAATTTCTCTCCGTTCGAACCACCGGTCGATTCGGTGTACTCGATCGTTACGGGGAAAAAATAAGGTGGACGAAATGTGGGTCGTCGATTAATTCGATCACGCAAACACCTTGCCCGGTTATCTGCCTGCTGGACGTCGCGGTGCACGGTACACGCACCCCGAGTATTTATCGATCGAACCAAACCCACCGGAGCGCACGAAAGAGACAGACCGGAGAGAGACTGGTCCGATTGAACGTCCCGTTGTTTTCCAATTCGGCTAATTCCAATCACTGGTGTCTATATTTTCATTTATTTAGTTCGCTTTCTGTTTCGTTCTGTGTGTCGAGGATTCTCGGTCACGAACGCGTTCACACACACTACACAGTGCACGGATGTTTCTATTATCGCGAGCTTGTTGCACTCGCGAGAAACATCGTCGAACTTGATCCGTTGATTCGTGGCAGCGAAGAACGAAGTGGGTTTTCGGGCGCAATGAGTGTTGTTAGAAGCGAGCAACACGGTACTTGGAGCCAGTAACGTCGCGCTCGGCGGATCGAAGTCAACTGGCCTCCGCCCCTCACCTGAGCGCTTTTATACCGTTCCCCCACCCCGCGCTGTTCTACCCCCGCGACGCCTCCACTACTCTGTACGGCGCAATCGCTGCCCGAATAGAATAGCGTTGGACTCGAATCGCTCGCGAAACGGATTGTTATCTGACCTATTTAATACGTGCAACTTTGGTAAATATTTATGTCCATGCACCTTTTTACTGTACCGAACGGCACGATATTTACAATCGATAATTGTGGAATTGCAAACTATCTCGTTTGCACGTTGCGTTGGAACTCTAAGGTTGTTTTGCAAGTACGATGGAATTTTTGTTCATTTTTAGTTT
>NC_071977.1:21800445-21804239 GCF_026283585.1 Hylaeus volcanicus
GTACAAATTTGTTGGCCATGAAATTAGAATTTTTATTTTTTGGTCGCAGATGGAGGAGGATTTTTCTTATTAGAATTTGGAATTTCTTGTTTGCACGTTATGTAGGACTCTAAGGTTGTTTTGAAAGTACGATGGACTTTCGTGTTCATTTTGAACCGACTTCGAAAAGGAGGAGGTTACTCAATTCGACATGTATATTTTTTTTTCTAGTTTCACCTTTATGGATGAATTATGTTACGAAATTGAGATAGCACGTCACATTGAGAAAATAGATTTCCTTAAAAATGTACTAATTTGTTGGCCATGAAATTAGAATTTTTATTTTTTGGTCGCGGATAGAGGAGGATTTTTCTTATTAGAATTTGGGATTTCGTTACGAGTTTAAAAATGGGGAGAGTTTGACTCGAATAATACACAACCAAGTTAACATTTGCAAAGTTAATTGGATTTAACAGTATTTTTTAGAGAATCTGTTATTCTTACTACGAACCTGTTCTTACTGGAACCTATTTTGGTTGTGTAATTGGGATCTTAAAAATTGTTTATTTTTCAAATATATTTTTACGAACTTTTTCCCCAACTTGCAATCAGAGACAAACTTCGTACCTTCGTGCTTTAGCCACACAATAGGATATTTACTTTTTGCGATATCCACAAGACAGTAAAACCGTCTACGAATGAGCGGGAGCTCGTAAAACTTCATGAATATTTAAATTTCTAATATCAATTCAAATTTACGACTTTGAATAACTGTACTCATCGGTACTAGGCAAACATTGAAACTTAAGTGTACATGAGACATTCATTTTCTTAGTCTTAAAACCATATATACCATAGGTACAATATATGATCCTTCGTATAAAAGTACCTTACCACCATCAAATTTCATCATTTCCTGAAAACTGAAGCTAAATAAAGTTCATACGCATACCTGCGCATGTTTACAGTATTTTGTAATTAGTTTCTTTTTTGCATTTTTGAATTCAGAGTAAAAAAAGTACCATTCCTGGATCATAAGAAATGAAATATATAAGACAACCTACGAAAGGGAACAAACGGAGGACATACCTTGCCCATACGCTCCAAATTTGTCAATTCAAATGACATCAATAAATACCTAATTAACATAATAACAGAAATCAGGTTTAACCGTGAATTAAAGTAGGCGATTACATCTATTTCAAGTACGATGGAATTTCGTGTTCATTTTTACTTTCATCTTTATGGATGAATTATGTTACGAAATTGGGATAGCATGACACATTGAGAAAATGGCAGGAATACTTCATTTCATTTTTGGGATAAAAATACACACAGCAGATCTATAATTACAGCATTAACAATCAAATTACAGCTGAAAGAATGTTGTACTCATGCCCACAAAATGGGTATGAGTTTCAAGCAGAAAGATAGTAATTCGTCAGAGAGGTGACAATTTTAATTCAGTAATTCTTTTGGTCCTCTTCGTTCTCTACAACCCCAAAAAAGTGTCTTCGACTTCACCGAATAAAAAGTAAGAATACAGAAACACCATAGAAACAATACACCCTCAACAAACTCAACTTCTTGACCAAAGAAAACTGCAAAAACTCATAATATAGAAAATTTCCTTCAACGGGGGGTGGAACAGTGATGGGCAAACCTAAATCTTCGACTAAATCTGAAGTTTGCTGATGTGTTTGTCTCGTTTCCTCTTTTGAACATTTTCCAAAGAAGGAAGCGAGACAAACACGTCGGCAAACTTCAGATTTCTTCGAAGCCTAGGGTTTTGTCCATCTCTGGGGTGGTGAACACCTCCTCCCCCTTTCCTATTCAACTCCGCGCACTCCTATTCATCCCGCGGACCTAAAAATACCCAGGAAACGGCTTAAACGCGGCGTTACTTTACGTGCCGCTGTAATAGAAGGAAACACAGAACCCGTGGCGGGAATTACAAGTCACGGCGTGGAATAATTTGCAGGAAGGCGCGACAGAACGCCGCTAGGAATTCCAGACGGTCTATCTCGCGGTGTGCCCCCTCTTCGTGGCAACTTGTTCCAGGGAAATCGTACGGGTCGAAGCCGACCGTAGTCGGGGGTGTTTGACGACCATGGGACCAGAGGCGTCGGCGGGACAAGCCGGGCGTGGAAGAGAAGGGCGACGCCGCGGCGCAGAGGGGACCGCGACGTGAGGGGGACGGGGAACGGACGGGGGGGGGGACTTGCGTGAAGGGTTCTAGGCGCGGGTGGTTGAGAGGCGAAGGGTGGGAGACACGACCATTGTTGAACGTCCGGCGGCGCCAGCCACTAGCCATCACGGCTACCACCACCGTGAAACTTGGTCTCACTACCACGATCGTCCGCGACGCCAACCACCGTCCTCGTCCATGCCCCATGGTTCACGGGCCCGAGAGCACCGTGCACCGCGTCGCAACCTGTACACCATGATTCCGGCCACGGTTCTCCATGCACGTGTACGTATACGTGGCCTCGCGGAGTCGGCTCTCTCCCCCTTGCCTTCTCGACTTGCGTGCCCGCGCGTATACAACGCCGCCGACGTCGTCGTTCCTCTCCGTCTCTCGCTGATTGCGCCGCGCCGTGGCTTGCTCCTCTTGGCCTGGTTGGTCGTGACTCTGGTTACTCCGGAGTCTCGTTACCGGTCGGGACAAGAATCCACCCGATGTCCGGCGCTACGGACACCAGAACGGAGAGAGTCCTTTATTATGCTTCGGAACGAGTCCCGGGAGAGAGATACCGATGAAATTGCGCCACGGGAGAAGAGAGAACTGGCCGATTTCTATTAGCTACGATAACGATGTGGTCACTTGATCTCTCTCTATTTTTTTTTTTTTTTTTTTTTTTTAATTTTATGGTGGTGAGCTTTTGGGTATTTTGTTCAGATTCGCGGATTTAGGACTTTAGGTAGATCGGTGAGATGTTTGGTTTTATTAGGGGATGATTCCATGATATTCTATTAGCTACGATGAAGATGTGGTCACTTGATCTCTCTATGTTTTTTTGAATTTTATGTTGGCGAACTTTTGGGTATTTTGTTCAGATTCGAGGATTTAGGTAGATCGGTGAGATGTTTGTTTTTATTAGGGGATGATTCCATGATAGGGAACGTTGGTTCTTTGGGGGCCTAGTTTGGTACGTTTTTGGCACGCACGTGGTGAATGTATAAAGCGGTGAACGTGGAGATGCGAGCGTGATAATCGAAAATGCAAAGCATAACGGGGCGCGCCTCATTCCGCGCGAAATCCCGTCGTGATAAAGATTTTAGATACGGGAAAGACTCGGTCGAGATGGAGACTAGTCAACTTTTGGCTAGTTTGTTCAGATTCGAGGATTTAGGACTTTAGGTAGATCGGTGAAATGTTTGGTTTTATTAGGGGATGATTCCATGGTAGGGAACGTTGATTCTTTGGGGGCCTAGTTTCGTACGTTTTTGTTGAACTTTAGGTAGAACCGCGAAGGGATAATCTAATAGCTTTCTCTGATAGATACTGTTCTTTCTTCTTTTTGTAGTTATTTTATTTAAGGCGATGTGTTTCGGTAACGATATAGTCGCATTCGGTTCCATAAACAAGGAACAAGGTGGATGTGCAATAATAACAGACAATCAAGAACTGACCTACAAAGTTCCTAAACGAATTTCAATCTTCACATGCGAAGCGTATGCAATCTTACAGGCCCTACGATACATAAAATCCTCAGAACACAATCCTTCTGTTGTATTATAGTATTATATAATAATATTTTATATATTATATTATATTATATTATATTATATTCTGTCTCATATTATATTATATT